>NC_057804.1:64038123-64338123 GCF_018294505.1 Triticum aestivum | reverse complement strand
CGAGGACAAATCCCAAACACCCAGAGCCAAAGAGTGCTAGGCATCACTGAAGTCTTTCTGTCTGTGTGACCTGAAGACTTATTACACTTGAGGACTGTGTATCCACCAGCCGGTTAGGCATCGCGTTCTGAGCATCCAAGAGTCATTGTGGATTGCCGATGAACGAAGTCTGTGAAGGTTCAGAAGTCTACCTTGAAGACTTACCAGAGTGATTGGGCAAGGACTGTGTGTCCTTAGCTCAAGGGGAATAAGGTGAAGACGCGGTCTCCTGAGTTGAATCTCAGCCTCCCTAACCAGACGTACAGTTGTCACAGCAACTGGAACTGGTCCAACAAATCCTGTGTCTTCATCAAGTGACTGGTTCTATCTCTTCCCTCCTTTACTTTGAGTTTGTCTTCGTGAAGTCATTGCTTATTTGTCTTATCCATTTGACTTCATTGCTTGACTACTATCGTTGATTGGCTTCGTACTATCTTCCATCCTGATCCTTACTACCTAGCTGCTATTAGTCTTTGTACGTTCACATTATTGCATACTTGACTATGACTTGCTTGTTGTAGTTTATCTTCCGCTGCATATCAATTAGGTCATTTCTATTGTTTGTCTTCGAAACTTCCATGTTTTGAAGACTTTGATAAAAATCGCCTATTCACCCCCCTCTAGTCGATAACTAGCACTTTCAATTGGTATCAGAGCAAGGTACTCCCTTGTTCTGTGTGATTCGGTTTAACCACCTGGAGTTTAGCTATGTCAACTGCAGGGATAATCAAAGTCTTCGCTGCTTGCCCCGTGTTCGATGGAACTGAATATCCCTACTGGAAGAATAAGATGCGCATGCATCTTGAAGCCATTGATGTCGACCTCTGGTATGTCGTCAAGAACGGCGTTCCAAAAACTGGTGAAGGTGTCACCCCTGCTGATGTCAAGAAGTTCATTCAACTGGACTCGACTGCAAAGAACATCATCTATGGTCATCTGACCAAAGGACAGTATGGCCGTGTGAGTGCTCTGGAAACGTCAAAGCTAGTCTGGGAATGGCTATCCAAGGTCAAAACGAAGGCGTCTCTACACAAAGAGACCAGAGGATCAATGTTCTTCGCAATCTCTTTAACCGCTTCAAGAGAAACGACAATGAAAATGTCCAACTCACGTTTGATCGCCTCACCGACATCACAAATGAGCTTCAGGCTCTCGGCGCCACTGAGATCACTAAGCATGAAATCGTCAAGACGCTGCTGAGATCTCTTGATAGCTCCTTTGACACCCTTGCCCTCATGATACAAGAACGTCCTGACTTCAAGACTCTCGATCCGTCTGATATACTTGAGAGGCTCAACACACATGAGTTCCAGCTTTCTGAGAAAAGAGATATCTATGGCCCCAACTATGGCCAAACTCGTGCTTTGAAGGCAAAAGTTGTTTCCTCATCTGAAGAAGAAGAATCTGACTGCGGTTTTGATGATCCTGAAGACATTGGAAGGGAACTTGCTATGCTTGTGAAGAAGTTCCAGAAATTCACCAAGAAGAAGGGCTTCAGAAAGTCTTCACGATCCAGTTCAAGAAATGATGAAGCTTCCACTCAAGACAACAAGAAGAGAACATGTCACAAGTGTAAGAAGCCTGGGCACTACATCTCTGAGTGTCCACAGTGGACAATGAGAAGAAGAAGAAGAAGAAGAGCAAGGAATATGACTCTGATGACAAGAAGAAGAAGAAATCATCAAAGTCTTCTTCCAAGTCCTCATAAAAGTCTTCATCTCATAAGAAGAGCTCATCTGGCAAGGCTCGTGCTTTTGTTGGCAAGGAAATGGATTCAGAGGAGGAGTCTGCTTCTGAGGAGGCTGAGGTGGAATCTGAAGCTGAGTCTGACTCTGGCGTTGCAAGTCTGGCTCTAGCCACAGCCTACGTTGCCAAGTCCATCTTCAACTCTGAAGACAATGACTCCCACACCAACGCTGATGATGACAAGGACGATCCTGCTCCCACCTACTGCTTCATGGCACGCGGTGCCAAGGTAAAATCACGCGATGCTTACTTTCAAACATCAAGTGAAGATGACTCTGATTGTGAATCTAAACCCAGCTACAAAACACTTGCTCAAATTGCTACTGAACAACAAAGGCTATGAAACATACTCAAAAACTGTTAGACAAAAGCGATGACCTGTTGGACACGGAAATGACACGTTCGTAGTCCTTAGTTGAAGACATAAAAAATCTTCATGCTAAGTATCAAGAACTTGAAAGTCTTCATGAGACGCTCTCAACCACTTATGAAAAGCTCTCCTATGATTATCTTCAAAGGAAGCAAGAGCTTGAGAAATTGAAAGCGACTCACGAAGATCTTCAAAAAGAGAATGAGTCATTTCGCGCTCAACAGATCAGTTCTGCTCAGGATGGATTTGAACCACCATGTTTAAAATGCATTGAGCGTGATAACGCTGCCTCTGTTGCTGAATGTTCCAATGCTGTTACTGTTCCTTTGTCTTCAACTACTGATGTGGAAACTAACCCCTCTACTGAGGATACCACTACTATTGCTGATGAAAATGCTAGGTTGAAGACATTGCTTGAAACAGGGATGTATAAAAGTCTGAAAGGGCATCAGACACTTTGTGATGTCCTCAAAAAGCAGATTCTGAACCAAAACCCTAGGAAAGAGGGTGTTGGGTTCGAGAGGAAAATGAATGCTGATGGTTCCTACTGGAAGCCTGAGCAGTATCCCGAAACCACATGGGTTGCTGCAAAGGAACCTCCAGTGGATCCATCCACTTTATCTGGCTTTACTTATGCTAATCCTATTATCATTGATGAATCCTTTGATGCAAACTATAAATTGTTCAAAAATCAGAATGGTGAAGTGTTTGCCAGGTATATTGGCACTAACTGCAGGAATGGACCACCTATGAAGAAGATCTGGGTTCCCAAAAGTTGTCTTACGAATCTTCTAGTGAATGTCATCATGACACCACCTGGGAAGAAGACAAACCCCAGACCAAAGGCATCATATGGTCCAATGGCTTCATACGAATACATGACTCACTTGAGTCACCCTAATGCCAATGTTTTGCAGGGAAATAGTACTCAAACTTATGAATATGAACGTGTGTCCTCAAACCGCCATGTTCATAGGACTAAGAACTTTTTTGCTTATTCATATGAATATCATTCATCTCCTGCAAGGCTATTTGCTAGGGCTTCAAAGCCGAAATTCTCAGATGCTGCACTTAGACTCATTGCTTCTAAGCCACCTCTGAAGATGTGGGTGGTGAAGAAGAATTAACTCTCTTTTGAAGAATATGGTCTCCAGCCAGCAATCAAAGGCATCCGATACTATTGCTGGGGACCTAAAACACAAAGGGACGCATGATAAAATGACTTACTATGGATTCCACATATGAATCGCTTACCTATCATACTGTGTGCTAACTTTCATCTAAGCTGTGATAATCCAAGTGTGCGTCAAATGCTTATGCTTCACAACATACATTGTGAAGCCTATCCTCCTAACTGCACTGTAGGGTATGACACCTCATGCTTCAGAATGGATTATGGACAGCGGATGCACTAATCATATGACTGGTGATCGAAGTCTTCTCATGGACTCAACCTTATGTCCATCCGACAAGAGTCAAATCACATTTGCTGACACTGGTAAAGGCAAGGTATTGGGTCTAGGTAGAGTTGCAATCTCAAAGGATCAACACATGGATAAAGTGATGCTTGTTGAATCCCTTGGATTCAACTTAATGTCTGTCTCAATGCTTTGTGACTTAAACATGATTGTGACATTTGGAAAATATCGTTGCCTTGTACTAATGGAATCTGACAAGTCTCTAGTCTTTGAAGGGTATAGGAAAGGTGATCTATACATGGTAGATTCTCAGCAGGTCCACAGCTTGCCGTATGTCTTCTTGCAAAAGCTTCAGAATGCTGGCTCTGGCATCGAAGGCTGGGGCATGCTGGCATGAGGAACTTACACACTCTCATCAAGAAGAAGCATGTCATAGACATCGAAGGTGTCAAGTTCAAGAAAGATCATTTGCGTGGTGCCTGCGAAGCTGGAAAGATGATGAGGGCCAAGCACCCCTCGAAGACAATCATGACGACATCTCAACCCTTTGAGCTGTTGCACATGGACTTATTTGGCCCTACTCACTACTCTACCCTCACAACAACCGCGTGTCTCTATGGCTTCGTCATTGTTGATGACTACTCAAGATATACATGGGTGCACATAATTCTCTACAAGACTGAAGTACAAGATGTCTTCAGACGATTCGCCAATCGAGCAATGAACAACTATGGCGTCAAGATCAAGCATATCAGAAGTGATAATGGCACTGAATTCAAGAACACCTGGCTTGATCTCTATTTGGATACAATGGGAATCACTCATGAGTTTTCTGCTCCATACACACCTCAGCAAAATGGCATTGTTGAGCGCAAGAACAGAACCCTCATTGAGATGGCTCGAACAATGCTCGACGAGTACAAGACACCAAGAAAATTCTGGCCTGAAGCTATTGATACAACATGTCACATCATCAACCGTGTTTACATCCACAAGCTTCTGGGCAAAACATCATATGAGATCCTTACTGGCAAGAAGCCAAATGTCAGATACTTCAGTCTTTGGTGCTAGGTGCTGGATCAAGGATCCCCATCACAAGTCAAAATTTGAACCCAAAGCTCACGAAGGCTTCATGCTCGGTTATGGAAAGGATTCACACTCTTACAGAGTCTTCAACCTCTTCCACTACAAAATCGTTGAAACTGTGGACGTGCGATTTGATGAAACCAATGGTTCACAACGAGAGCTTCTGCCAAGCACATTAGATGAAGCTCCTTCCAGCGAATCTATCAAGCTAATGGGAACTAGTGAAATCATGCCCTCTGAAGCACAGCCTGAAGAGGAACTTATCATTTCTGCACCAAACCAACCTGAAGACAATGCTCAGACCGAAGACAATCCTCTCAATGATGACAATGATCAGCATGAGCAAGGGCTTCGTCCAGTTCATCCTCGTGTTGCAAATGAAGTACAAATTGAGAAGATAATTGATAGCATCAATGCACCTGGTCCGCTTACTCGCTCAAGAGCAACACAATTAGCAAATTTCTGTGGGCACTTTTCATTTGTATCAATATCTGAACCCAAGAAAGTTGCTGAAGCCTTTATGGAACCTGAATGGATTCAAGCCATGCAAGAAGAACTTCAACAGTTCAAGCTGAATAATGTTTGGGAACTTGTCAAGCGCCCTGACCCTCACAAACATAACATTATTGGCACTAAATGGATATATCGGAACAAACAAGATGAGCATGGTCAAGTCGTTAGAAACAAAGCACATCTTGTGGCTCAAGGATATACTCAAGTTGAAGGAATCGACTTCAATGAAACATTTGCTCCGGTGGCTAGGCTTGAAGCTATTCGCATACTGCTAGCCTATGCTAATCACCACAACATCTTGCTATATCAAATGGATGTGAAGAGTGCTTTCCTCAATGGCAAGATTGAAGAAGAAGTGTATGTTGCTCAACCACCTGGTTTTGAAGATCCAAAACATCCTGATATGGTGTACAAACAAAACAAAGCATTGTATGGCCTCAAACAAGCTCCTCGCGCTTGGTATGATACAATCAAAGACTTCCTGAAGAGCAAAGGCTTCAAACCAGGATCCCTAGATCCCACACTCTTCACGAAGACATATGATGGTGAACTGTTTGTATGCCAAATATATGTGGATGACATAATCTTCGGCTGCACCAACCAGAAGTATAGTGATGAGTTTGGATACATGATGCAAGAGCAATATCAGATGTCCATGATGGGTGATCTGAAGTTCTTCCTTGGTCTTCAAATTCGTCAGCAAAGAAATGGCATCTTCATTTCTCAAGAAAAATATCTCAAAGACTGTCTGAAGAAGTTTGGCATGCAAGATTGCAAAGGTTACACGACGCCAATGCCAGCCAAACATCATCTTGTTCCCGACGACAATGGTAAAGAGTTCGATCAAAAGGTATACCGCTCCATGATTGGTTCTTTACTTTATCTATGTGCATCTAGGCCAGATATTATGCTTAGTGTTTGCATGTGTGCTCGATTCCAAGCGGCACCAAAGGAATCGCATCACTTAGCTGTGAAGCGAATTCTTAGATATTTGGCTTACACCCCGACACTCGGATTATGGTATCCAAAGAGCTCAAGATTTGATCTGGTTGGATTCTTGGATGCTGACTATGCTGGTGACAAGGTGGATCGCAAATCTACATCAGGAACATGTCACTTTCTGGGACGATCACTTGTCTGTTGGTCTTCAAAGAAGAAAAACTGTGTATCACTCTCAACTGCTGAATCTGAATACATTGCCGCTGGATCTTGTTGTGCTCAGCTTCTGTGGATGAAGCAAACTCTCAAGGACTATGGCATCAATCTGAAGCAAGCCCCTCTCTTCTGCGACAACAAAAGCGCCATCAAGATTGCCAACAACCCAGTTCAGCACTCGAAGACAAAGCACATTGAAATTCGTCATCATTTTCTCCGAGATCATGTCATGAAGAAAGATATTGACATCATTCACGTCAACACTGAAGAGCAACTGGCAGATATCTTCACAAAGCCCTTGGATGAGAAAAGGTTTTGCAAGTTACGATGTGAGCTAAATATCTTGGAATCCTCAAATGTCCTATGATCAGGCACACATCCTAAAACTTATGCATGTTGATGACTTAGATGTGCAACACACGAAGTAAAGTATATCTTCAATCAATGAAGACTTACATTCTGAGTGTGAATACATTAACATGGAATTTGACTTCGGAGCGCCACGATAATTGTGCACCGTGTCTGGGTCTAATACTTCCTATACGGTGGGTAACGCCACCACCAAATTTCTTGGTGTGAAGTGTTTCACTCATGGCATTATTGTTGAATATATTCGCATTTGATTTGTCTTCAACTTTCAACTTATCTTCATGATTTACTTCACTATGTTGAGTTGATTGCTTGCCCATATATATATATATACTAGTATTCTGTCCTCTACAGCATTCACTTATAGCTATGTCTTCATTTGTGAATCTTTTGAACTAAGTGAATGTGATCGGACCCTAATCTTTCTATGCTTTCTATCTCAAACCCTATCTGCCCAAATCATATGCATTCTATTGAAACTGTCAAATGTCTTCTCTGCATCCTTGTCAGCAGAAGACACAGAGACAAACATCAAGTCCTTTTAAATGATTCATCTTTATTGTTGAAATCTGGAGAAGCCGGAATGACCATTCGACAAACTTGGTGGGCGTGGGAACATGGGACAACTCTGAGTATGTTGCATGCTTGCCACATGTCCCTCAGATGTGAACAGGCAGGGGCACCTGCGTAATTGCACTGTGCCGCACACCTTCTTATAAATACGTGCCCCCTGCGGTCAAGAAAACCTTCTTCCACCTCTCCACCTCGTCAAAACCCTAGTGCCACCGCTAGCTCTCGATGACGCCGGCGACGAAGCGCTTAGCTGCCGCGACTTCTCCGACGCCGTCCTCACGCCGGCCGCGGGCATCGTCCTCTCCGCTGCCGCCGTAGGTGTCCTCCATCGCCAAGTTAGGGCATGGTGGATTGAACTGCTCGGTCTCCTTTCATCCCATCTAGCGGTTCATCGTGTGGTAAATATAACTCTATTTTTATCATCTTTTTGATCCTCAATGATTCATCCAATTTACCAAAATTGGTTTCTATCTATACAAAATTAGATCTACTCTGTCTGCATCTCATATTGCCTAGTATATTCACTTAAGCTTCATATCTAGTTAGATTCCTCACTTGTACTTATTCACGGATTCGTACAAATCTGGAACCGACTCTCAACATATAAGTGAATGTCTTCGCAACATGAGGTCAATGTCTTCAAACTGATTTATCTTCAAACTCTTCTGAGAATGCATATGACCTCTTCCCCTCCCCTCGAATCTCTAATCCTGTCACAGGTACATGTCCGTGGGAGAATCCCTAGGTTCTCATAGTCTGCATTTGTTTGCAGAATTCTTACAGCAACACATTGAATCTCCCGAAGCCAGTTGCTGTCTGACCAGCAAGCGAAAGCCTTTGAAGCCTTTGAACATATTGAAACCATTCAGTTTGAAGTTCATGGCTACGGAGAAATATGTAAGGAAGGGTGGCAGACAGCATCGAGGGGGAACATCAAAGGATCTGCCTGATGATCTTGCAGAAATCTACAAAACAGATCATGAAGAGGATTATAATCAGCGCAAGACACGAATCCAATGGATTCGACGCTATTGGGCTGAACAATGGTTCAAGTACAAATTCGTGACCCAGGAGTACGCTGAGAAGAATGCTATCAAGAGTCCTTGGGGTGATATTCTCTATCGAGGCCTTCCCCCCAAGAACAAAGCTGAAGCCATTGCACAAGAATTCTATCCGTGTATGGTCCGTGGACCACAACCTGAAGATGCCGACCCATCATCATTGCTCTGGTGTCGTGACGATAATCTCTTCAAGCGCAACTTTCAGTATGCAAAGGCTTCGGCAAAGGAAAACAAGAAGTCATGGGGATTAGACTTCAATCCTGGTCCCTCTGCTCCCCGTGCTGATGGCACACGTGAAGCGGAAGAAAATAGAATTGGCCCCTTTTCAAACTTTGATGGCCTCATCTCTTACATCTTGGTGCAAGGTGCCAAAGTTGATCATTCTGATAATGATGCTGATTCTGATGAAGCCCCAGCTCCTCCTCCAAGGCCGCAGAAGCCAAAGAAAATTAAGGCTTCAACATCAACTGCACCTCCAGAAGCTTCTCGCGTGAAGCCACTGGCCACTGCACCTCCTGAAGACAGTGTGCAGTCTGAAGATCTTTTACGCATCTCCAAGAAGACGGAGAAGAAAAAGAAAATCATCAAGAGTACTGATCAGACTTTGACTCCTGCTGCTATTCTGCGTGAAGAGCACATTGATCTATCCAGCGATGACGATCTTGCAGATGATGCTCTTGAGCAACCGATCAAGAGCAAGGAAGAAGCTGAGATCTTCAACAAATTGCCTCTTTTTGATGTGGCAATCATCCATAACTTCATTGATGAGTGGTTTGACACACCAAATCTCAGCTTTGATGACTTGAAACTTCCAATTGGCCTCAACGTCGCCTTCAATGGCGCCATTGCTTCTGAGCTAGCTATTGCTAGCGCATCGTCGAACTGAAGCACAAAATTGACTATGAAAAGGCTCAGTTCAAGAAGCATGTGGCCACGCTCAACGTGCAAGATGTCAAGAACTTCAAGATCATGCTGCACGAGCTCAAAGAAGCCTTTCACAAGAAGCATGAAGAAGCTCGAGGCTCCAGAGAGCGCATGAAAAATCTGGCTGACCAGTGTGTGCTTGCCTACAATGAGGCTGAGAAACGCAAGGCTCTTGGTCGTCCTGGCATCAACCCCAGGATGGATGCAAAGAAGAAGAAATTGACTGTCCAATCTGCACCTTCAAGGCAAGATGAACCTCGCATTGTCTTCCCAAGCAGCATGACTGGCTCGAAGCCCAAAGTCACGTCAATTGCTTCAGAACAGAAGAAGACGAGGGCTGCAGAGGCTGAAGCCAGAAAATGGAAAACCTCAGAAGCCACTGATGCTACTCCCTCCAAGAAGAAGCGCAAGACCAAGAAAAATCGGGCTGCCCCCACAGAGCCCCTTGTTGTTGAACCCATCTTAGTTGTTCGTCCTGCATCTGCAACCCAAGAACTTCGAATGACTGTTCATGAGCCTGCTTCCATAGAGGCTCCTGAAGCTGAAGAGATTCCAGCAGTTGATCCCATCACTACTGAAGACATTGGTCACCATGACAATGTTGAAGATGATGAAGTTCTTCCTCAAATTGAATACAATGTGGTATCATCGCCTGTTCTCACGAACAGCGAAATCATCAGCATTGGTCGTCCTCTGACGCCGATTGCTTGGGATGCTTCATGGGCTGATCGCCCGCAACAACAAGACTCCCCCAGTACTCCCCAACAACAACAACAAGTCACACCATCCGTGCAAGTTGAAGAGGATGAGGACCTGCCTACTCCATCTCCAAAGGCGTCCCCTGTATTACAAAGGCTTCACAAAGGACCAAGGCCTCAAGTCCCTCTTCCGAGCGTTCTAGAAGGAGAAGTGCACCGTCAACCTGTTGCACGTCAAGTGTTTTCAGAAGCCACTCCAACTGTGAATGTCTCCGTGTCTGAAGCCCCAACTGCTGAAGACAACCCGGCTGCATCAGCCGATGATGAACTTCAAGAAGAACGTGTCCCTACTCCCCCCATTCCTGAAGAAGCTGTTCATGATGTGAACGTGTCTGTGCCTGACCCTCCAGCTCATCAAGTGGAGGTTGAAAACCTTGAGGCTGCCACCACCAACACCAATGGAGCTGATAACATAGTCATGGCTGAAGCTAATGTGGAGCCTGTCCCATGCCCCATACCAGAAGTCAATGCTGAAAATGCTCCTGAAGCTTCTGTTGTGCAGTCCGAAGCCACTATTGCTGCCACTGCTCCTGTTCCGCCACCAAGGACCTATACAATTGAGAAAGCATACAACCATGGCGAGCTAATCACAGTAAGATGGCCCGTTCTGGTCCCTCCGCCTACTATCTCTGGTCCTTAGTTTGATTATCACATTGAGCATAGGCCTCAGGTCCAGAAGCCAAAGCCAAGACTGCCAAGGTTTCCAGGTACTGCCACATCTGTCGGGTCCTTCAATGCAAATGGCTTCAAAAGCCACAACACATTCTTTGACAATTCAAAGAACCCCTACACAAAGCCAAGAATATCATCAGATCATTTCTGGAGTCATCAGCAGCAAAGCTATTACTCTTGTGTTCTGTATGATCAAGGGCGCATTTTCCCTCATATGCGCCTCGACACTGAAGCCATTGCTGGACTGCCATGCTTAGAAGAAGCACTTGACTGCTTTCGTGATGCTGGTCTGCTCAGCTTTGTGACAGACAAAGAACATTGGAATGAAGAGCTATTGCTTCAATTCTATGCTACCTCCACATTCACGGTTATAACAGAGATACGAAGACATGGGTTCTCGAGTGGATGACAGGAAATGTTCATCATGAAGCCAAAGCTCTTGACATCATTGAGCTTACAGGCCTATCCACTCCTGGAGAGCTATATGAACCTGGTTGTCAAAACCACCGCAATGCCCTGGAGAGCATCTTCCATAAGCCTTAACCCAATATGAGCCAGATGTTGAGCATGATGAAGTCATTGCCTCATGACGCTGAATACCCAAAGGAGTTCTTTGTTGATGACCTTGAGTATCTGCCGTGCACCATATATCACATCATCAGGCGGACTCTATGGCCTATCAAAGGACATTCATCAGCTGCAAAACTTGAAGGAGCCATGAAGACATTGGTCTTTTACATCCTCAATGGCATCAACTTCAATGCGCAAGATTTCTTCATCAGGCAACTGGCTACATCTGGATCTGACCTTTTCAGACTGAAATTCTATGCTCCATGGGTCATGCGCCTCATTAAGCAACATTCTGCTGTCAACTATCAACCCTCTGCTCGCAATCATGTGATATTTCTACCAGAGGTTGATATGTCAGTTGAAGCCATATACCCTGAACCTGCCAAGAAGCCTCTTTGTCTTCAAAATGCTGAACATCAAAGCTTCACTCAGCCTATGGAAGGAGTCCAAGCTGTCACGCGTGTCTATCCAATGGCTGGAAACATTCGTCTACCTCATCGTGTGCCAACTGAAGCTACTGCGAGCACAATTGCTCAAAGGCCTCGGAAGCGCTCTCGGGTCCTAAATGACCGAGAACTTCTTGTGGCCCTGCATCAGAAACAAGATAAGCATCATTTTTGGCTCAAGCGTCAGATGCAAAGCCTCTTGGTGGATGTAAATCGCATTCGAAACCTTGCCACCAAGAATGCATTTGTCACTCACGAAACTTGTCGGCGATCATGGAAGAGTTTGACCCTGCTCAGTGCTGAAGCAGATCTTCAAGATGATGGCTTCACTGAAAGATTCAAGTTTGACTCCACTCCTCCACGGAATGCTGTCCTACGAAGAACTCCATCTCTTGAAGACTCTGACTATTCTTCCTCTGCGGCAACTGTAAATGCCAATGTGATCGATGATGAAGACGATGCTACTTCACCACCCCCTACTTCTGCACGCATCGACACTGCACCAAGTTCGTCTGCACCGCCAAACGACAACGACAACCCTGCTGCTTCAACTACTCCTCATGAGGACGAGTAGACGCTCTATGTCTTCAAACCTTTTTGGTCATTACTGACAAAAGGGGGAGAAGCGTATGAGTTTGATAGTCTTCAAGCGGGTTCATAAGGGCGGTTGCTTTATATTTTTTCCTAGTGCTTACAACTCTTGCTTTTGATACACTTCATTCTTTGAGTTGTAACACTTGAACTTGATGGTCGTCTGCTACTTATTTGCGTTTCCATGTGCGATGATAACTTCCGCACTTAGATCATTCTGCAGACGTCCATTTTTTTCATTATGCATGTCATTCTCTTAGTTATATCACTTCGTGCATGATGAATTATCTTTATAAGTTGAAGTGGATCTCCACAAGTACAACCTGCCATGTGCATTTGCATTCCAAAAGCAAATTATTTATATGCACATCTTCAGGGGGAGCCCTTTCCACTTATGAAGACAATACACTATCCTTTACAATTTCCCATACTTCTTTCCCGTTGAAAACTTCAACCAATTTGTCATCAATCACCAAAAAGGGGGAGATTGTAAGTGCATCTAGTGCCACCCCCTAGTTGGTTTTGGAGTATTAACGACAAAGTTGGTTGAGGGAATAATGCGTTTGTGAGAATTGCAGGATAACACAGGTAGTGTCCCACATTGATTCGGTTTACCTACCGGAGATGACCCCTAAAAATGTATGAAGACATTGAAGACAATGGTGGTGTGTGAAGATATTCACAGTGAAGACTATGACATGAAAAGACATTGAGTGAAGACTATGGAGCGCGAAGACTGTGTTGTTTCATTGTTTCCTTTTCTTCTTTGTTGAGTCATAGGAACCACCGTACTGTTAAGTGGGGTCCAAGTGAACAAAGTCAGAGTGACTGAAGTGATGCTCAACCCAAATCCTATGTCTTCGAGCGAAGACAATGAGAGAAAATCTTATCCAGAGCTGGATGAGTCAGCTTTGCTTGTAGCCCAAGTAAAGTTGCCGTGTGTGTTTGAAATCTGACTGTTGGAACACGTGTCAGTTCCTTAGTGACCCAGGGTCATTTCGGACATATCAGGTCGGGTTGCCTTGTGGCTATAAATAGCCCACCCCCTACACCATAAATTGGTGGCTACTCAGAGTTAGTTTACGGCTTTTGTCATTTTGAGAGCAACCCACCTCGAAGCCTTTGAGAGAGAAATCCTTGCGAGGACAAAGCCCAAACACCCAGAGCCAAAGAGTGTTAGGCATCACTGAAGTCTTTCTGTCTGTGTGACCTGAAGACTTATTACACTTGAGGACTGTGTATCCTCCAGCCGGTTAGGCGTCGCGTTCTGAGCATCCAAGAGTCATTGTGGATTGCTGGTGAACGAAGTCTGTGAAGGTTCGGAAGTCTACCTTGAAGACTTACCAGAGTGATTGGGCGAAGACTGTGTTTCCTTAGCTCAAGGGGAATAAGGTGAAGACGCAGTCTTCTGAGTTGAATCTCAGCCTCCCTAACCAGACGTACAGTTGTCATAGCAACTGGAACTGGTCCAACAAATCCTGTGTCTTCATCAAGTGACTGGTTCTATCTCTTCCCTCCTTTACTTTGAGTTTGTCTTCGTGAAGTCATTGCTTATTTGTCTTATCGGTTTGACTTCATTGCTTGACTACTATCGTTGATTGGCTTTGTACTATCTTCCGTCCTGATCCTTACTACCTAGCTGCTATTAATCTTTGTATGTTCACATTATTGCATACTTGACTATGGCTTGCTTGTTGTAGTTTATCTTCCGCCACATATCAATTAGGTCATTTCTATTGTTTGTCTTTGAAACTTCCATGTTTTGAAGACTTTAATAAAAATCACCTATTCACCCCCCCTCTAGTCGATAACTAGCACTTTCAAACCATACTGTAGGCCTTTAGCAGGCCGAAAGAGACAGCAGGCTTGTATTGGACCATGAAGACCATGGGTCGCTAAGAGGCCGAAAGTCAGGTCGTATTGTAAATGGCCCAACTGTGTTGTGAGCCTTTGGTAGGCCGAAAGAGAAACCGGGTTGGTATTGGACCATGAAGGGCATGGGCTGTTAAAAGGCCAAAACTAAGGTCCGGCTGCAAATGGCCCAACTCATTTATGGTCCGTTAACAGGCCGAAAGGCACACAAGGCCGGGAATTGGCCCAACACTTAAATGGGTCGCTAAAAGGCCAAAACTCAGGTCCGACTACAAATGGCCCAACTGATTTATGGGCCGTCAACAGGCTGAAAGTGACACCAGGCCAGAAATTGGCCCAACACTTAAATGGGCCGCTAAAAGGCCGAAACTCAGGTCTGACAACAAATGGCCCATCAGATTTATGGGCCATCAACAGGCTGAAAGACACACCGGGCCGGAAATTAGCCCAACATTTAAATGGGTCGCTAAAAGGCCGAAAGATGTACATCCTGAAAATTGGCCCATCCACTAAATGGGCCGTTAAGAGGCCGAAATCTCATCGGGCCGATATTGAGCCCAAATATATAGCGGGCTGTTAACGGGCTCGAACTGACGATGGGCTGCAATGGTGTCAAATCTTTAACGGGTCATTGACGGGCCGAATTGGCACATCTCGTATGGGCCGTGGGCTTAAATGGACTTGACACAAGTAGGCCTTATATGGGCTGGCCTGCTAATTTTTACTGGTCCAGCCTTTTCATAGGAATGGGCCTCTGTTGGGCCGTGCCACGTGTCGACGTATCATAGGCGCCTTCCATCCATTGAGTGGATGACATCTGTCCTAACGATGACCCTACACGTGTTTCCTCCAGCCAATGACGATTTTACATGTGGAAAATCCCCATTGGTCGGGGCTGTTAACGGGTTATCAGATTCAAAACCCGACCCGATAGCTTAACAGCGTTCCGTTACGGTTGATGCCACGTGTCGGTCACCCTTGACGAAAGCACTTCTGTGATGCGCGATTTATCGTCATGGAAGTGGACACTTCCGTGATGATAATTTTGGTAATGTCATGGAACACTTCTACGACAGCACATGTATGACTATCTTGATTCTGTCATAAATTTGTCATAGATGTACATGCAAGACAAATAACACGACCTACTGTGACAAACACGTATCATCACGGAAGTGTATTTTTTTGTAGTGAACTAAAAAGAGATGCTGGAAAGTTTGTTCAGCGATGCCCAATATGTCAAACCTGCAAAGGCCAAGTCCAGAACACAGGGTTACACATGCCTTTGCCTATTCCTGTCGCTCCATGGGAGGACATCTCTATGGACTTTGTCTTGGGCTTGCCAAGAACAAGACGAGGAAGTGATGTTGTATTTGTGGTCGTGGATAGATTCTCTAAAATGGATCATTTCATCCCATGTCGCACAACAATGGATGCTCATCATGTGGCAAACCTATTCTCTTGAGAAGTGGTCAGACTTCATGGAGTACCAAGGTCCATCATCTCAGACCGTGATAGCAAGTTTCTCGCTGCATTTTGGCTCACTTTATGGAAGCAGTTCAACACTGAATTGAAATTTTCTAGCACTTCTCATCCACAAACAGATGGACAAACGGAACTGGTGAAGAAGTTTTTGGGTAATCTGATCCGTTGCATTTGTAGAGAAAGAAAGGGACAATGGGATTTGGATTTATCTCTTGCAGAATTCTCCTACAATAACTCCAAGCATAGATCCACAAGAAGGAGCCCGTTTTCCATTATCTACACTAAAGTTCCATCACATGTGGTGGACTTGGTGAAGCTGCCATCAAGGGGAAACTCAAAATCAACATTGGCCTTTGTTGATAATTACACCGAGTTATTTGAAGAGATTCGCGGCGCTTTGGAAGCACAAAATTAGAAATATAAACAACTTGCTGATTGCAAAAAGAGGCCAAAATCATTCCAAGTCGGTGATAAGGTGATGTTCTACCTCCGAAAAGAGAGGCTGGCTTTAGGTGTTAAAGGGAAACTTAGGCAGTGAAGGTATGGGCCCTTCTCTATCGCGAGGAAGATAAATGATAATGCTTATGTGATAGATATTCCAAGTGACATGGGTATCTCCAACACTTTCAATGTTGCAGACTTGACTCTCTACCATCCAGAAGAAGCGCTCTATGAAGATAACTCGAGGGCGAGTTCCAAACAACCATGGGAGAATGATGAGGAACACTAGATGAGAAGAAAGAAAACACATGCTAGATCTGTTTGGCTACTTCTAGATGCTTCCACTCTAGTGTAGTATTTCTTTCCTTTCCTTTTCTATCCTACCTACTGTTTTCTAGAGTCTTCTAGTTGTGAGTAGCTATGAGTAGAATGGTGAAACTTACATAATGTTTTCTAGAGTATTCCAGCTATAAGTAGAACTATGTGAAGGCTTCCCAAAGCCCTATAAATAGAGGTCCTCACCTCTACTTTGGACCCAGACTATGTACCCCTACCTATAATAGAACTTGTTGTTCTTATCTAAGATCTTGGAGTAGATCTTGTGCCCTAGGAGTTCTGGATTGAACTCTTGTTACCCTATCAGCCTACATTCGCCTCTAGAGCGATGTCTAGCACAACACGTTGAAGCTGTTCCTTCAACACTTGTGTTGTACACATTGTAGCAGCAAGGTGGAGTTTCTCCTCCACAACCTTTGTGCTGCTTCACTTGGGGACTTGTCTGTCTTCACGTGCATCCTTGAGAGGGCCTTCTTGGTACCTAACCATGCACAAAATTCCGGACTTAGGTAGTAGCATGTCTCGAGTGGGTCATATGGAATATCACTAAGGAGAGATGTCACATCGATCTCGAGAGTTCTAGCTCGTGCTCGTGTCATCGGTCCTCTTGGCACTTGGTTAGACGGTGGTAGGTCCATGGGGATGACCGTAGGATGCTCTGCATCATCTCCCACCCCCTTGGGAAAGATCCGACCTCAGATCAAAAACCTCATCACCATGGAAACGGTTGTCGTGGACAGACTTGTAGTTGGACGGAGTTGAAGACATGGTGCAATCCAAGTACTCCAAGATGTCATCGGAGTGGTATACATGCAAAAAGAGCAAACACAAACAACACTCAGAAATACAATGGTTAGCGCACACAAGGTGTCCATCAAATAAGCATGAGTTGGTCCAGTAAGATTGTTCGTGGCAAGGCACATGAAGCTTAGTGTCGGTGTCAAAACCGGCGGATCCCGGGTAGGGGGTCCCGAACTGTGCGTCTAGGCGGATGGTAACAGGAGACAAGGGACATGATGGTTTTACCCAGGTTCGGGCCCTCTAGATGGAGGTAAAACCCTACTCCTGCTTGATTAATATTGATGATATGGGTAGTACAAGAGTAGATCTACCACGAGATCAGAGAGGCTAAACCCTAGAAGCTAGCCTATGGTATGATTGTTGTTCGTCCTACAGACTAAAACTCTCCGGTTTATATAGACACCAGAGAGGGCTAGGGTTACAGAGAGTCGGTTACAATGGGAGGAGATCTACATATTGTATCGCCAAGCTTGCCTTCCACCCCAAGGAAAGTCCCATCCGGACATGGGACGAAGTCTTCAATCTTGTATCTTCATAGTCTGGGAGTCCGGCCAAAGGCCATAGTCCGGCCATCCGGACACCCCCTAATCCAGGACTCCCTCAGTAGCCCCTGAACCAGGCTTCAATGACGAAGAGTCCGGCGCACAAATTGTCTTCGGCATTGCAAGGCGGGTTCCCCCTCCGAATACTTCATCGAAGATGTTGAACACAAGGATAGTGTCCGGCTCTGCAAAATAATTTCCACATACCACCGTAGAGAGAATAATATTCGCGCAAATCTAATCTGCTGACATATCCTGTAGCGTGACATCATGTCACATCCAAGCCTTTATTCGAGTCGTTTTACTGTCCCACCTCAGCGTGTTTAGAGAGGCGGTTTCCTTGACACGTCTTGTCAAAGCAGAGATCGTGTCCCCTTATTCCGGGATTCTCATCAATACGGGCGTGGGTAACCCAACCGCGCCATTAATCACGGCGCTTGGGAGATAAGCGAGTTTTGCTAGGCTGGTGGGGGCACATAGTTTCGGCCGCCCATATAAGGGGATAGGGATCCACCCTTTCCATCTACGCCTCCCTCTTCCTTCGCTTATCCATTGCTGCGCACTCGAGCTCCAGCGCCCAAGTCCGCACTTCCCACCTCAACCTTCTCCAATCATGTCCGGAGCGGGAGGTAGGTGGATGGCCTCCTCCGTCATGGAGGGGCAAATCAAAAAGCTGAGGAAAGCCGGATACTTGTCCAACGACATCGTGCACCGGCTCCCAGATGAGGGGCAGCTCATCCCCACCCCCAGGCCCCATGAGAGGGTTGTGTTTCTCCCCCATTTCCTCCGCGAACTGTGCTTTCCTCTTCACCCATTTGTCCGGGGGCTCATGTTCTACTACGACCTGGATTTCCACGACCTGGCCCCGAACTTCATCCTCAACATCTCGGCGTTTATCGTCGTGTGCGAGGTCTTCCTCCGCATCCAGCCCCACTTCGGCTTATGGCTGAAGACCTTCAATGTCAAGCCGAAGGTTGTGGGCGGCCGATAAGCGTAGTGAAGAGGCGCCATGGTGGGCAAGATGGCCAACGTCACATGGCTCGAGGGCTCCTTTGTGGAAACCATCAAAGGGTGGCAATCGGGGTGGTTCTACATCACCGAGTCGCGTGACCCTGAATGGGCAGCGGCCCCCCGAGTTCCGATCTGGCATCCCCACGTGGCTCACCTCATGGAAAGAGACGGGCCTATCATGGGGTATTCCGAAAGAGGCGATCGGACTCCAAACCTGCATCCAGAACCTGATGGACAAGAAGGTTAAACTTGTCAACGTAGTTCAGGTCATGCTCTTCCGTCGGATCCTCCCGTGTCAACGGCGGGCTTTTAATCTGTGGGAATTTGACCCGGCCCAACACCAAACTCTGTCCAGGCTCTTTGACACAACACACGAAGATGCTTGGAAGGTGCTTTTCAAGAGCTCCGAGGTTCACCCTCCAACTACCGAGGATCGCGGATTCTGTGCGAAGCGCCAAGCCAGCGCGGTAAGCTTAGTTTACCCATTATAGGGAACTTGTTTTTCATAGTTTGACTCTATGCGGGATCTAAACTCCCATTCCTTTAACAGGACTGGCAGAACAAGGTCGGACAGATCGACTGTCCGGCTCCCTTGCCCGAAGGTTCAGCAGACACACGCTTGACGAAGCTGTTGGTCCCGGCACCCCACATGGTGCCGGAGAAGAAGGCCAAGAAGAAGGCCACGGGAACTCGAAGGAGCTTCCGGTGACTAGTGGTGTCGGACTCATCGCCCGACGACCCCAAAGCGCACTCTTCCTCCAAAGACGAGGAGGAGGAAGAAGAAGCCCCTCCCCCTCCAGCTGCTAGAGGAAAGAAAAGGAAGGCCACCCCAACTGCGGAGGCCGGAGGGTCCAAGAAGGGGAAGACCCTTCTCCCAGACTACGCCTCCGACACCGAAGACGGCGGAGAGGAGTGGCCATCCAGGGCCAAGCCCCTAGCTAAATCGTAAGTATCCGGATACCAGAATAACTCACAGTATTCCTTTATTGCACAGTACCTTCTAACGTCGAATATAATCATGCAGTTCGCCCAAGGCTCAGCTCGATGATTCATCGAGTGGCTCCCTGGACTCGTCGGATATGAATATTCTTTCACTCCCGACGGCTTCCTCCCCCCGCCCTACGGACGAAGCCGAGGTGGAGTCCCAAAAGGGGCTGAGCCAGGAGGAGGTGGTCCTGGAGGCGCAGCAAGGCGACCTCCCGGACTCCAGGCCCAAAGGGGATAAAACCGCGGAGGGATCTAAGTCCGGCCCTGGGCCGGATACCGCACCAGAACCTTCAGTAGTTCCGGAGTCTGACAGGCGGCCCCTTCGCAAGAAGGGCAAGCCTACGACACCGGCGGCCTCTGTCCAACCGGAGGCGCCGGACAATTTGCTGGAGGTGCTTAACGGCGCCTTCATCGACGAGGAGCACTGCACTGTTATGAGTGCGGTGATCGAGAAGGTTCAGTCCGCCAAGAGCGGGCTGACAGAAGCCTGTGCTAGCCTTCTAACAGGCTTCGAGGTATGTATTTAAAACATGTAAAAATGTTACCGCATAGACAGTAGCCCCTGATGCTCAGTTTGGTGTTCGGAAAGAAAAATCGGACTGAGGATCCAAAAAGATATATGCAGGAGTCTAACATAAAAATGTCAATATGGGGATGCAGGCCGTGCTGCTGACCTCTGCCGCACTGACTGCGGAGGTCGATGCATTGAAGCAGAGCCTCAAGCGGTCCGAGAACGAGCTCGGCCTTGCCAAGAAGCACCTCGAGGACAAGGAAGGTAGGTAGTACCTTATGTAAGGGTATATAAAAATACATGGTTGCAAATAGTGACAGGACCAATGTGAATGTGACAGGGGCCACAACCGAGGTGGCGACCCTGAAGGAAGCGCTGTCCAAGGCCGAAGATAATGCGGCCATGGAGTGCACCGAGCGAGAGAAAGAAGAGGCACAGGTGGCGGAGGTGCGGCAAGAGCTCAATGCTCTCGTGAAGAAACACGAGAGTTTAGAGCTTGACTCAAAGATGCGAGAGTCCGAGCTTGCCTCAGCACTTGAAAGTGCTAAATCTGCCAAAGCCGAAGCCCAAAAAGCCCTCCAGGAGATTGAGGCGATGAAAAAGATAGCGGTGGGTAAGGCATTCTTTATGCAAATCAAGCATGTGAAAGTGAATTACGTGTTACTTACCCGAATCCGGAGCTCTCCAGGAGCATTCGCAGATCTGCCTCGCAGTGTGTCCGACGCCACCGCATTCTACCGAGCCGAAGAAGGGTGCTCGACGGAGAAGGTTTTCTGGTCCCAGTATGCTGAGGCCAGACTCCCGGTGCCCTTGAGAAACCAGCTGAAGCAGCTGGTCGAGCTCCATAAGGTGGCCGAACAGGCCATGAAGGGCCTTATAGGCCGGCTGTGGCCTGGGGAGGTCCTGCCTGAGAGCTACTTCAGGCTGGTGAGGCGGTTGGTGGATGCCTGTCCGCGGCTTGAAGTCATCAAGCGCTCCATATGCATCGAAGGCGCCTGTAGGGCTCTTGCCCGTGCTAAAGTGCACTGGGGCAAGCTGGATGCTGAGAAGCTGGTGACAGAAGGGCCACCGGAGGGGAAGGAGCATTGCAGGCCCGAGATGTATTATGAGGGCATCCTCAAGGGTGCCCGCCTTGTGGCGAATGAATGTACCAGGGATGTAATTTTTGAGTAAACTCGCTCGTGTTTATCCTGTGCGCTGAAAACTTGTTCATATGCGCTAAGCAACGCTTTTTGAATTTAAAATATTACCTTCTGTGCGGCCGTTTATTAAATCTAAGAGATGCAAGTCGTCGGCTTCTACCCCCATGCCGCGAGTGCTGGGGTGTTCGGGATAAACCTAAGCGCTCTTGTTCCCATTCTTGGGTCCTTCAAGGGAGGCGCTCAGCACAACAAACAAGGCAATCGGACTTATAATGCTTTATCACTCTCAGTTAGCCATAGAATTCTATAATTTTAAATTTCGGCGAAGCCCCTAGTATTTGGAAGACCGAGTTCGGGGCGCTATCCACGCCTAGGCCGGACAAAGCCAGCTCCTCGCTCTAAGCGGCATAAGTCTTTAAGGACTCGAAAAACCTCGCGAACAGCGACCGGCTCTCGCCCTATCACGACGGTCAATTTTAGCTTTCTCTACTGAGGTGTTAACCCAGCTCAACTGGGGCACAAGCGCAGTAGTTCTCCCAGCGCTACCTTAGCCGATATAGCGGAACGTAAGGTACCAACACATGGGAGCCGGGCAAACCCAACTATTGACCCAAGACATGATTCGGAGCCGATGCATATAATGCTGTAAGTTCGGGGTGCCGCACTCATGAGAGTGTTCGGTCTTCTCACACCGTATTCTGGAGTAATTAAGCCCCTGGTGTATTGGCCGTACCAAAGTGTACGGTTGCATAATGTCATAACTGAACATATGTAAAAAATAAATGCAATAATAGACAAGAGCTATATATTGTTTATTAAAGGGCTGCTATGAGAGCAGAACGATACAAATGGTGCGATGAGCAAGAGATGGGATTATTTGACATGTCCCCCTCCCGGGGCAAGCCGCGGGACTTTAAGTAAGACATGTATTTAGCTCGTTATAGAGAGCACCTGGACATTCGACGTGGCTTGTTGTCTCCCTGGCTGTTGTATCGTGTGTTAGGCGGTTGTACTGCCGGACAGGTCTTCCGAATAGTGGAGTCCTAAAAGTAAACAAAAAGAAAAATCACAAAATCAGGAGCCCTAGTGCGGTTGAGCCGCATTCTGGGCATGCCGTGGTTGTGCCCCTCTCCTTATGCCCATGGTATTTCTAGAGTATAATTATGTACGCGTGGTACTGGTTTCACGAGTTTGCGAGGGCTGGGGTTGGGGCCGCACTACTATGCTAGCTCGGAACGTGCCAGACGATCTCGTTGTAGGTTACTCCGGGCGCGCTTGACGGTGTCAGGCCGCTGAACAGCCGGACTGGAGAATTGCCTTGAGAGGCTACTTTGTACTTCTGCCGCGAGGGTCGCCGTGTGCTCCTCTGTTCGGAGAGAGCGTTCGGTGTCTCCATTGACCGTGATGACTCCTCGAGGGCCTGGCATCTTGAGCTTGAGATATGCGTATTGCGGCATCGCATTGAACTTTGCAAATGCGGTTCGCCCGAGCAGGGTGTGATAGCCACTGCGGAACGGGACTATGTCGAAGATTAACTCCTTGCTTCGGAAATTATCCGGGGATCCGAAGACGACTTTGAGTGTAACTGAGCCTATACAGCTGGCCTCTACACCTGGTATGACGCCTTTAAAGGTCGTCTTTGTGGGTTTAATCCTTAAGGGATCTATGCCCATTTTCCGCACTGTATCCTGATAAAGCTGGTTCAGGCTGCTGCCACCGTCCATGAGGACTCTAGTGAGGTGAAATCTGTCAATGATTGGGTCTAGGACCAATGCAGCGAATCCGCCGTGACTAATGCTAGTGGGGTGGTCCCTTCGATCAAAAGTGATCGGGCAGGAGGACCATGGGTTGAACTTTGGGGCGACTGGCTCCAACGCATATATGTCCCTGAGCGCACGCTTCCGTTCCCTCTTGGGGATGTGGGTTGCGTATATCATGTTCACCGTCCGCACTTGTGGGGGAAAGCCCTTTTGTCCTCTGTTGTTCGGCAGCCGGGGCTCCTCCTCGTCATCGCTAGCAGCCCCTTGTCTCTGTTTTCGGCACTTATCTTGCCTGCCTGCTTGAACACCCAACAATCCCTGTTGGTGTGATTGTCCAGTTGTTCGGGGGTGCCGTGTATCTGGCACGAGCGATCGAGTATCCGGTCTAAACTGGACGGGCCCGGAGTATTTCTTTTGAATGGCTTTTTCCGCTGACCGGGTTTAGGGCCTCTGAATCCGGCATTAACTGCCGTATCCTCAGTATTGTCGCCGTTAATGCGGCGCTTGTTTTTGTTGCGACGTGACCTGCCATTGTTGTCCTTGGTATCCGAATTACCAGGGCTCTTGGTCATGTTATTACTACAAGCCAGCCAACTGTCTTCTCCCACGCAAAAGCGGGTCATGAGTGTCGTAAGGGCTGCCATGGATTTCAGCTTTTCCTGTCCTAGGTGCCGGGCAAGCCATTTGTCTCGGATGTTATGCTTGAATGCTGCGAGGGCCTCTGCGTCCGGACAGTCGACTATTTGATTTTTCTTGGTTAGGAACCGTGTCTAGAATTGTCTGGCCGATTCCTCTGGCTGCTGAACTATGTGGCTTAGGTCATCGGCGTCTGGTGGTCGCACATAGGTGCCCTGAAAATTGTCAAGGAATGCGGATTCCAGGTCCTCCCAGCAACCAATTGACTCTGCTGGCAAGCTGTTAAGACAATGCCGAGCTGGTCCTTTAAGCTTGAGTGGGAGGTATTTGATAGCGTGTAGATCATCACCATGGGCCATGTGGATATGAAGGAGATAATCCTCGATCCATACCACATGATCTGTTGTGCCATCATATGATTCGATGTTTACAGGTTTAAAACCCTCGGGGATTTGATGATCCATTACTTCATCTGTGAAGCATAGTGGGTGTGCGGTGCCTCTGTACTGGGCTATATCATGACGTAGCTCGGATGAGCTTTGTCTGTTGTGTTCGGCCTGGCCGTATTTTCCATATCCGGCGTGACGGTTATCGTCACGTGTCATGGGGCACCCACGCGATCCGTAGATCGATCTTGTTTGCCTTGCCTTGTCCTCCAATAGGTCTCGCAGGTCTAGCACGTTTCCCCGTGCGTTGGTACTTTTTGAGCAGTGCCGGGCTGCGGCTTGAGTTGATGGCCGAAAGGCCTCTCTGTCACGGCCACGGGGTGGCTGATCGGCCGCATCATACGCTGGTGATATTGGTTTAGTTGCTTCCTCCTCTAGTTGGGGTAGCAGCCCGCGCTTTGGGTAGCTCTTGGAGGGGCGTTCGAGTTTGTACTCTCCGGCAGCGAGGACTTTCGTCCATCTGTCGGCTAGCAAGTCTTGGTCAGCTATAAGCTGCTGCTGTTTTCTCTTGAGGCTGCTTGCCATGGCCATGAGCCTGCATTTGAAAACGCTCTTGTTCTACGGGGTCCTCAGGCACGACAAATTCATCGTCGTCGAGGCTTGCTTCGTCTTCTGAGGGAGGCATGTAATTATCGTCCTCGTCCTCGACCTCTCTGTCTGCCGCTCTCTCATGAGGGCTGGTTTCTCCATCCTCCTGCACTGAATCCTACTGGAGGGGGCTGTATTCGGCATTGTCCGGGGTGTTATTGTCTCCGGTGCCGGACACGCCATTTTTGCTTTGGCGGGATTTAGAGCGGCGCCGCTGACGCTGGCGCTTAGGCTGTTTCTTGGAGGGGTCATCCTCCGTTGTTCCATCGCCATCCCCTTCTTTTGGGGTGTCCACCATGTATATGTCGTATGACGAGGTGGCTTTCCAGTGCCCTATAGGCGCTGGTTCTTGGTCGTCTCCTTCATCGGCGTCCATATCGTCGATGTCTTCGGAGTCAAAGTCGAGCATGTCGGTTAAATCATCGACAGTGGCTACGAAGTGGGTGGTGGGTGGGTTTCGAATTTCTTCGTCGTCTGCATCCCAACCTTGCTGACCATAGTCCGGTCAGGGCTCTCCTGATAAAGAGAGAGACTTTAGTGAATTCAGGATGTCGCCAAAGGGTGAGTGTTGAAAGATGTCCGCGGCGGTGAACTCCATGATCGGAGCCCAATTGGGTTCGATCGGGAGGGGTGCGGAAGATTCGGAGTCCGAAACGGAGTCCGGCACCTTGGAGTCATGAGCTCTGCGAAGGACAAGATTGGTGTTCGGATCGATCGCCATAGAGATTGGAGCCCCCGAGGCGGCGTCCAGCCACCCGTCCTCGATCAGCGCAGTCGGCTCCGAGCTAAGGGTCAGAGCGGACACCTGAGCGGCGCTCTGGGCACTGTCCGGCGGCAGATCTAGATCATGCCAATCGTGACAGTGCGGCGCGCTCGACTGTGGCTCGAATCCGTAGAAGATCAAGTCTCCGCGGATGTCAGCCGTGTAGTTTAAACTTCCAAATCTGACCTGATGGCCAGGGGCGTAGCTTTCGATCTGCTCCAGATGGCCAAGTGAATTGGCCCGCAATGCAAAGCCGCCGAATACGAAGATCTGTTCGGGGAGAAAAGTCTAACCCTGGACCGCGTCGTGGTTGATGATCGAAGAAGCCATCGGGCCTGAAGGGGACGACACATAGGAACTCTCAACGAAAGCACCAATGTCGGTGTCAAAACTGGCGGATCTCGGGTAGGGGGTCCCGAACTGTGCGTCTAGGCGGATGGTAATAGGAGATAAGGGACACGGTGTTTTTACCCAGGTTTGGGCCCTCTCGATGGAGGTAAAACCCTACTCCTGCTTGATTAATATTGATGATATGGGTAGTACAAGAGTAGATCTACCACGAGATCAGAGAGGCTAAACCCTAGAAGCTAGCATATGGTATGATTGTTATTTGTCCTATGGACTAAAACTCTCCGGTTTATATAGACACCGGAGAGGGCTAGGGTTACACAGAGTCGGCTACAATGGGAGGAGATCTACATATCGTATCGCCAAGCTTGCCTTCCACACCAAGGAAAGTCCCATCCGGACACGGGACAAAGTCTTCAATCTTGTATCTTCATAGTCCGGGAGTCCGGCCAAAGGTCATAGTCCGGCCATCTAGACACCCCCTAATCCAGGACTCCCTCACTTAGCAAGATGATATAGAATGATATGTAAAGCATTGATGAGAGCAAATTCATTTATCGTGCACACAAAGGTGTGGCAATTGTTATGGTGCACAAGGTGACAAAATCTACCATTGTGCAAAATGATGTCATAGTGTGATGGTTTATCAAGAGCATGAACATGGCAAGTGGTGCTCAAAATGATTATGTTATCATGCAATTGATAGTTGGCAATGTGATCATTGTGTATGAATATGCCATCAGGGTATATCACAACAAATTTGCTAAGGAAATGCATAAGCTCATATACCATGGATGACATAGAAATACAAGATGCAACAAGGCAAGCAAAATGTGAGTCAATCCATGCATAAGATGCAAATTTATTATGGGTGGTGGTGTACCATGGCTCAATGTTGTGGTAGAAGTGGTGGTCTAGTGTTGCTTGCAAAGTAGGTGCATCCACTAAGTGCGAGCACTCCTCAACTTGAAGGTCCATAGGGTCCATCTGCTATGTCGGTCCTCCATCCAATAGATGTATCATGTATACAAGAAGGAGATAACAATGAAAGAATGACCCATCGAATATGCATATTTGAGGATGGCTCAAAGGGAAGGAGTTCACCTTTAGCAGTTTCTCGAAAATGTTGGTGTCGCACGTCATGTACGCCGTCGCGTAACCAATATGTCTCGTGATGGTACCACCTAATGAATCTCTCAAAGTGAAAGAACATGACAAACACTCGGAAAAACAAATGAGGTTAGCGGAAATGCATGACCTATCATTCGTGTGGTGAAAATACCCAACAAGTGTTTTCATCATTCTTATCATAAGAAAGTACAAGGGTGTAGGGCATGTTATGTAGGCATAAGATGCGAGAACAACCAAATGCATTAAGCTCAATCAAACAAACATGCATCACAAGTAATACGTCCAAGCCTCTGATATCAATAAGCATAACATGGGTGCACTCACTACAATGGCATATGAGAGGTGCAACTAATGGAGACATGAGACGATGATCAAGATATAACATGTGAGAGGCAAGATCATATATGCTATCAACCCAATGAAATGAGCAAGAATGGATCATGGGGGGGGTGCAACATAGCAAGTGATTGTAGCAAACAAGTCATGCAAGCTAGTAGTGCGAAGATGCAACATACTAGGGGTAATCACGGCAGTTGAGGGAGTCCTGGATTAGGGGGTGTCCGGATGACCGGACTATAACCTTTGGCCGGACTCCTGGACTATGAAGATACAAGATTGAAGACTTCGTCCCGTGTCTGGATGGGACTTTCCTTGGCGTGGAAGGCAAGCTTGGCGATACGGATATGTAGATCTCCTCCCATTGTAACCGACTCTGTGTAACCCTAGCCCTCTCCCGTGTCTATATAAACCGGAGGGTTTTAGTCCGTATGACGAACAACAATCATACCATAGGCTAGCTTCTAGGGTTTAGCCTCTCTGATCTCGTGGTAGATCTACTATTGCACTACCCATATCATCAATATTAATCAAGCAGGAGTAGGGTTTTACCTCCATCGAGAGGGCCTGAACCTGGGTAAAAACATCGTGTCCCTTGTCTCCTGTTACCATCCGCCTAGACGCACAGTTTAGGACCCCCTACCCGAGATCCGCCGGTTTTGACACCGACATTGGTGCTTTCATTGAGAGTTCCTCTGTGTCGTCATCTTTAGGCCCGATGGCTCCTTCGATCATCAACAACGATGCGGTCCAGGGTGAGACTTTTCTCCCCGGACAGATCTTCGTATTCGGCGGCTTTGCATTGCGGGCCAATTCGCTTGACCATCTGGAGCAGATCAAAAGCTACGCACCTGGCCATCAGGTCAGGTTTGGAAGTTTGAACTACACGGATGACATCCGCGGAGACTTGATCTTCGACGGGTTCGAGCCACAGCCGAGCGCGCCACACTGTCACGATGGGCATGATCTAGCTCTGCCGCCGAACAGTGCCCAGGAGGCTGCCCCAGTGTCTGCTCCGACCCTTAGCTCGGAGCTGACTGCGCCGATCGAGGATGGGTGGCTGGACACCGACTCGGGGGCTGCAATCTCTACGGCGATCGAGTCGAACACCAGCCTTGTCCTTTGCGAAGCTCGTGACTCCAAGGTGACGGACTCCTTTCTGGACTCCGAACCTTCCGCGCCCCTGCCGCTCGAACCCGATTGGGTGCCGATCATGGAGTTCGCCGCCGCGGACATCTTTCAGCACTCGCCCTTCGGCGACATTCTGAATTCACTAAAGTCTCTCTCTTTATCAGGAGAGCCCTGGCCAGACTATGGTCAGCAAGGTTGGGATGCGGGCGACGAAGAAATTCAAAGCCCACCCACCACCCACTTTGTAGCCACTGTTGATGATTTAACCGACATGCTCGACTTCGACTCCGAAGACATCGACGGTATGGACACCGATGCAGGAGACGACCAAGAACTAGCGCCTATAGGGCACTGAAAGGCCACCTCGTCATACGACATATACATGGTGGACACCCCAAAAGAAGGGAATGGCGATGGAACAATGGAGGATGACCCCTCCAAGAAGCAGCCTAAGCGCCGGCGTCAGCGGCGCCGCTCTAAATCCCGCCAAAGCAAAAATGGAGATTCTGGCACGGGAGATAATAACACCCCGGACAGTGCCGAAGACAACCCCCTCCAGCAGAATTCAGCACGGGAGGATGGAGAAGCCAACCCTCATGAGAGAGCGGCAGACAAAGAGGTAGAGGACGATAATTATATGCCTCCCTCCGAAGACGAGGCAAGCCTCGACGACGATGAATTTGTCGTACCTGAGGATCTCGTCGAACAAGAGCGTTTCAAACACAGGCTTATGGCCACGACGAGCAGCCTCAAGAAAAAACAGCAGCAACTTAGAGCTGACCAAGACTTGCTAGCCGACAGATGGACTGAAGTCCTTGTGGCCGAAGAGTACGAACTCGAACGCCCCTCCAAGAGCTACCCAAAGCGCAGGCTGCTACCCCGATTAGAGGAGGAAGCACCTAAACCTACATCACCAGCGCACGACGCGGCCGACCGACCACCTCGTGGCCGTGACAGAGAGGCCTCTCGGCCATCCACTCAAGCCGCAACCCGGCGTCGCTCAAAAAATACCAAGGCACGGGGAAATGCGCCAGACCTGCGAGACATATTGGAGGACAAGGCAAGGCAAACAAGATCAATCTATGGATCGCGTGGGCGCCCCACGACACGTGATGATAACCGTCACGCCGGATATGGCAAATACGGCCAGGCCGAACACAGCAGACAAAGCTCATTTGAGCTACGTTGTGATATAGCCCAGTACAGAGGCGCCGCACACCCACTATGCTTCACAGATGAAGTAATGGATCATCAAATCCCTGAGGGTTTTAAACCCATAAACATCGAATCATACGATGGCACAACAGATCCTGCGGTATGGATCGAGGATTATCTCCTTCATATCCACATGGCCCGCGGTGATGATCTACACGCTATCAAATACCTCCCACTCAAGCTTAAACGACCAGCTCGGCATTGGCTTAACAGCTTGCCAGCAGAGTCAATTGGTTGCTGGGAGGACCTGGAAGCCGCATTCCTCAACAATTTCCAGGGTATCTATGTGTGACCACCAGACGCCGATGACCTAAGCCACATAATTCAGCAGCCAGAGGAATCGGCCAGACAATTCTGGACACGGTTCCTAACTAAGAAAAATCAAATAGTTGACTGTCGGACATAGAGGCCCTGGCAGCCTTCAAACATAACATCCGTGACGAATGGCTTGCCCGGCACCTAGGACAGGAAAAGCCGAAATCCATGGCAGCCCTCACAACACTCATGACCCGCTTTTGCGCGGGAGAAGACAGCTTGCGAGCTCGTAGTAATAACATGACCAAGAGCCCTGGTAATTCCGATACCAAGGACAACAATGGCAGGTCGCGTCGCAACAAGCACGAGTGCCGCATTAACGGCGACAATGCTGAGGATACGGCAGTTAGTGCCGGATTCAGAGGCTCTAAACCCGGTCAGCGGAAAAAGCTATTCAAAAGAAATACTCCGGGCCCGTCCAGTTTGGACCGAATACTCGATCGCTCGTGCCAGATACACCACACCCCCGAACAACCAGCCAATCACACCAACAAGGATTGTTGGGTGCTCAAGCAGGCAGGCAAGTTAAGTGCCGAAAAAGAGACAAGGGGCTGCACAGCGATGACGAGGAGGAGCCCCGGCCGCGGAACCATAGGGGACAGAAGGCCTTTCCCCCACAAGTGCGGACGGTGAACATGATATACGCAACCCACATCCCCAAAAGAGAGCGGAAGCGTGCACTCAGGGAGGTATATGCGTTGGAGCCAGTTGCCCCAAAATTCCTGCCCGATCACTTTTGATCGAAGGGACCACCCCACTAGCATCCGCCATGGCGGATTCGCCGCATTGGTTCTAGACCCAATCATTGACAGATTTCACCTCACTAGAGTCCTTATGGACGGCGGCAGCAGCCTGAACCTGCTTTATCAGGATACAGTGCGAAAAATGGGCATAGATCCCTCAAGGATCAAACCCACAAAGACGACCTTTAAAGGCGTCATACCAGGTGTAGAGGCTAACTGTACAGGCTCAGTTACACTCGAAGTGGTCTTCGGATCCCCGGATAATTTCCGAAGCGAGGAGTTAATCTTCGACATAGTCCCGTTCCGCAGTGGCTATCACGCCCTGCTCGGACGAACCGCATTTGCAAAGTTCAATGCGGTGCCGCACTACGCATACCTCAAGCTCAAGATGCCAGGCCCTCGAGGAGTCATTTCGGTCAATGGAAACACCGAACGCTCTCTCCAAATGGAGGAGCATACGGCGGCCCTCGCGGGGAAGTACAAAGTAGCCTCTCAAGGCAATTCTCTAGTCCGGCTATTAAACGTCCGGACACCGTCAAGCGCGCCCGGAGTAACCTACAACAAGACCGCCTGGCACGTTCCGAGCAAGCGTAGCAGTGCGGCCCCAACCCCAGCCCTCACGAAATTGCCAAACCAGTACCACGCGTACATAATTACGCCCTGGAAATACCATGGGCATAAGGGGAGGGGCACAACCACGGCACGCCCAAAATGCGGCTCAACCGCACTAGGGGCTCCCGATTTTGTCATTTCTTTTTTCTTACTTTCAGGACTCCACTCTCCGGAAGGCCTGTCTGGCAATACAATCGCCGAACACATGATGCAACAGCCAGTGAGGCAACAAGCTACGTCGAATGTCCAGGTGGTCTCTATAACGAGCTAAATACATGTCTTACATAAAGTCTTGCAGATTGCCCCTGGAGGGGGACATGTCAAATAATCCCATCTCTTGCTTATCACACTATTTGTATCGTTCTGCTTTCACAACAGCCTTTTAATAAACAATACATAGCTCTTGTCTATTATTGCATTCATTTTTTATGTAAATATGTTCAATTATGACATTATGCAACCGTACACTTGGGTACGGCCAATACACTAGGGGCTTAAGTACCCCAGAATATGGTGTGAGAAGTCCGAACACTCTCACGAGTGCGGCACCCCGAACTTATAGCATTATATGCATCGGCTCCGAATCATGTCTTGGGTCAATAGTTGGGTTTGCCCGGCTCCCATGTTTTGGTACCTTACGTTCCGTTATATCGGCTAAGGTAGCGCTGGGAGAACTACTGCGATTGTGCCCCAGTTGAGCTGGGTTAAGCACCTCAGTAGAGAAAGCTAAAACTGACCGTCATGATAGGGCGAGAGCCGGTCGCTGTTCGAGAGGTTTTCGAGTCCCTAAAGACTTATGCCGCTTAGAGCGAGGAGCTGGCTTTGTCCGGCCTAGGCGTGGATAGCGCCCCGAACTCGGTCTTCCGAATACTAGGGGCTTCGCCGAAATTTAAAATTATAGAATTCTATGGCTAAGTGAGAGTGATAAAGCATTATAGTCCGATTGCCTTGTTCGTTGTGCTGAGCGCCTCCCTCGAAGGACCCAAGAATGGGAACAAGAGCGCTCAGGTTTATCCCGAACACCCCAGCACTCGTGGCATGGGGGTAGAAGCCGACGACTCGCCATCTCTCAGATTTAATAAACGGCCGCACAGAAGGTAATATTTTAAATTCAAAAAGCGTTGCTTAGCGCATATGAACAAGTTTTCAGCGCACAGGATAACACGAGCGAGTTTACTCAAAAATTACATCCTTGGAACACTCATTCGCCACAAGGCAGGCACCCTTCAGGACGCCCTCATAATACAACTCGGGCTTGCGATGCTCCTTCCCCTCCGGTGGCCCATCTGTCACCAGCTTCTCAGCATCCATCTTGCCCCAGTGTACTTTAACACGGCAAGGGCCCTACGGGAACCTTCGATGCATACGGAGCGCTTGATGACTTCAAGCCGTGGACAGGCATCCACCAGCCACCTCACCAACCCAAAGTAGCTCCCAGGCATGACCTCCCCAGGCCATAGCCGGCCTATAAGGCCCTTCATGGCCTGTTCGGCTACCTTATGGAGCTCGACCAGCTGCTTCAGCTGGTCGCTCAAGGGCACCGGGTGTCCGGCCTCAACATACTGGGACCAGAACACCTTCTCCGTCGAGCTCCCTTCCTCGGCTTGGTAGAATGCGGCAGCGTCGGACACACTGCAGGGCAGATCTGCGAATGCTCCTGGAGAGCTCCAGACTCGGGTAAGTAACAAGTAATTCACTTTCACGTGCTTGCTTTGCATAAAGAATACCTTACCCGCCGCTATCTTCTTCATCGCCTCAATTTCCTGGAGGGCTTTTTGGGCTTCGGCCTTGGCAGATTTGGCGCTCTCAAGGGCCGAGGCTAGCTCGGACTCTCGAGTCTTTGAGTCAAGCTCCAAACTCTCGTGTTTTTTCACAAGAGCGTGGAGCTCTTGCTGCACCTCCGCCACCCGCGCCTCCTGCTTTTCTCGCTCGGTGCGCTCCACGGCCGCATTGTCTTCGGCCTTGGACATCGCTTCCTTTAGGGTCGCCACCTCAGTTGTGGCCCCTGTAATACTCACGTTGGTCCTGTCATTATTTGCAACCAGATCTTTTTATATACTTACATAAGGTATTACTTACCTTCCTTGTCCTCGAGCTGCTTCTTGGCAAGGCCGAGCTCATTCTCGGACCGCTCGAGGCTCTGCTTCGATGCACCGACCTCCGCAGTCAGTGCGGCAGAGGTCAGCAGCGCAGCCTGCATTCCCATATTGACATACTTATGTTAGACTCCTGCGTATATCTTTTTAGATCCTCAGTTCGGCTTTTCTTTCCGAACACCAAACTGAGCATCAGGGGCTACTGTCTATGCGGTGATATTTTTACATGTCTTAAATACATATCTCAAAGCCTGTTAGAAGGCTGGCACAGGCTTCCGTCAGCCCGCTCTTGGCGTACTAAACCTTCTGGATCACCGCACTCATAATAGTGCGGTGCTCCTTGTCGATGGAGGCGCCGTTAAGCACCTCCAGCAAATTATCCGGTGCCTCCGGTTGGACGGAGGTCACCGGCGTTGTAGGCTTGCCCTTCTTACTAGGGGGCCGCCTGCCGGACTCCGGAACCACTGAAGGTTCCGGTGCGGTGTCCGGCCCAGGGCCGGACTTAGAGCCCTTTGGGGTTCCATCCCCTTTGCGCCTAGAGTCCGGGAGGTCGCCTTGCGGCGCGTCCAGGACCACCTCCTCCTGGCTTGGCCCCTTTTGGGACTCCACCTCGGCATCATCCGTAGGGCGAGGGGAGGTAGCAGCCGGGAGTGAAAGACTATTCACATCCGACGAATCCAGGGAGCCGCTCGACGAAGCGTCGAGCCGGGCCTTGGGCGGACTGCATGATTATATTCGGCGTTAGAAGATACTGTGCAATAAAGGAACGCCATGAGTTATTCTGGTATCCGGATACTTACGATTTTGCCAGGGGCTTGCCCCTGGATGGCCACTCCTCTTCGCTGTCGTCGGTGTTGGTGGAGTAGTCCGGAGGAAGGGTCTTTCCCTTCTTGGACCCTCTGGCCCCCCTAGTTGGGGCGGCCTTCCTTTTCTTTCCTCCCCCCATTGGAGGGGGAGAGGCCTCTTCTTCCTCCTCCTCGTCTCCGTGGGAGGAGTGCGCTTTGGAGTCATCGGACGATGAATCCGACACCACCAGACACCGGGAACTCTTTTGAGTTCCCGTGGCCTTCTTCTTGGACTTCTTCTCCGGCACCACGTAAGGTGCCAGGACCAACAGCTTTGCCAAGCGGGCATCTGCTGGGCCTTCGGGCAAAGGATCCAGACAGTCGATCTGTCTGGACTTCTTCTGCCAGTCCTGTCAAAGGAATAGGAGCTTAGATCCCACATAGAGTCAAACTATGAAAAACAAGTATCCCGTAAATGGTAAAACAAGCTTACTATGCTAGCTTGACGCTTCGCGCAGAATCCGCGATCCTCGGTAATGGGAGGGGGAACCTCGGCGCCCTTGAATAGCACTTTGCAGGCATCCTCGTGCGTTGTGTCAAAGAGCCTGGACAAAGTTTGGTGCTGGGCCGGGTCGAACTCCCACAAATTAAAAGCCCGCCGTTGACACGGGAGGATCGGGCAGAGGAGCATGACCTGGACTATGTTGACAAGTTTAACCTTCTTGTCCACCAGGTTTTGGACGCAGGTTTAGAGTCCGGTCAGCTCTCCCGAATTACCCCACGACAGGACCGCCTCTTTCCAGGAGGTGAGCCGTGTGGGGATGCCAGATTGGAATTCGGGGGCCGCTGCCCATTCAGGGTCACGCGGCTCGGTGATGTAGAACCACCCTGATTGCCACCCTCTGATGGTTTCCACAAAGGAGCCCTCGAGCCATAAGACGTTGGGCATCTTGCCCACCATGGCGCCTCCGCACTCTGCTTGTTGTCCACCCACTACCTTCGGCATGACATTGAAGGTCTTCAGCCATAAGCCGAAGTGGGGCTTGATGCAGAGGAAGGCCTCGCACACGACGATAAACGTCGAGATGTTGAGGATGAAGTTCGGGGCCAGATCGTGGAAATCCAGGCCGTAGTAGAACATGAGCCCCCGGACAAATGGGTGGAGTGGGAAGCCCAGTCCACGGAGGAAATGGGGGAGGAACACCACCCTCTCATGGGGCCTGGGGGTGGGGATGAGCTGCCCCTCGTCTGGGAGCCGGTGCGCAATGTCGTTGGACAAGTATCCGGCTTTCCTCAACTTTTTGATGTGCCCCTCCGTGATGGAGGAGGCCATCCACCTGCCTCCTGCTCCGGACATGGCTGGAGAAGGTTGAGGTGGGAAGTGCGGACTTGGGCGCTGGAGCTCGAGTGCGCGGAAATGGATAAGCGAAGGAGGAAGAAGGCGTAGATGAAAAGGTGGATCCTTATCCCCTTATATGGGCGGACGAAACTATGTGCCCCCACCAGCCTGGTAAAACTCGCTTATCTCCCAAGCGCCGTGATTAATGGCACGGTTGGGTTACCCACGCCCGTATTGATGAGAATCCCGGAATAAGGGGACACGATCTCTGCTTCGACAAGACGTGCCAAGGAAACCACCTCGCTAAACGCGCTGAGGTGGGACAGTAAAACGATTCGAATAAAGGCTTGGCCGTGGCGTGATGTCACGCTGCGGAATACGTCAGCAGATTAGATTTGTACAAATATTATTCTCTCTACGGTGGTATGTGGAACTTATTTTGCAGAGCCGGACACTATCCTTGTGTTCAAAATCTTCTATGAAGTATTCGGAGGAGGAACCCGCCTTGCAATGCCGAAGACAATCTGCGCGCCGGACTCGTCGTCATTGAAGCCTGGTTCAGGGGCTACTGAGGGAGTCCTGGATTAGGGGGTGTCCGGATGACCGGACTATAACCTTTGGCCGGACTCCTGGACTATGAAGATACAAGATTGAAGACTTCGTCCCGTGTCCGGATGGGACTTTCCTTGGCGTGGAAGGCAAGCTTGGCGATACGGATATGTAGATCTCCTCCCATTGTAACCGACTCTGTGTAACCCTAGCCCTCTCTAGTGTCTATATAAACCGGAGGGTTTTAGTCCGTAGGATGAACAACAATCATACCATAGGCTAGCTTCTAGGGTTTAGCCTCTCTGATCTCGTGGTAGATCTACTCTTGTACTACCCATATCATCAATATTAATCAAGCAGGAGTAGGGTTTTACCTCCATCGAGAGGGACCGAACCTGGGTAAAAACATCGTGTCCCTTGTCTCCTGTTACCATCCTCCTAGACGCACAGTTCGGGACCCCCTACCCGAGATCCGCCGATTTTGACACCGACAGCAGTCATGTCATGTGTGCAAATGGCAAGCATATATAATGCACATGACATATCACAAGCAAGAAAACAAGATAAGAGCAAATTATCATCATTGTATTGGCAAGAAGTCCTATGTAGATAGCAATGGAAAATCATGACTCTCCCAACACAAGAATCAACAATATCATGAGTTACAAGGTAAACATGGTAATAGCAACAAGGATCTCCACCAAACATGCAAATACACATAGAAGTAGTATAATGGCGAATCATGGGTAAATGCAAGCAAGGGTCCAATTGCATGGCAAAATCATGTAAAAAGGCATAAGATGCACAGTGAACACGACAGAGTGGGCATAAGGTGAGAAGTGGTAAATAGCCCATAGCCGCGTGAGAGCCAAGTAAAACAAATGCGCGAAGTCGTTGCTGATGACCCACAAGTGTAGGGGATCTATCGTAGTCCTTTTGATAAGTAAGAGCGTCGAACCCAACGAGGAGCAGAAGGAAATGATGAGCAATTTTCAGTAAGGTTTTCTCTGCAAGCACTGAAATTGTAGGTAATAGATATTTTTGTGATAAGATAAATTGTAACTAGTAACAAATAAATAAAGTAAATAAAGTGCAGTAAGGTGGCCCAATCCTTTATGTAGCAAAGGATAAGCCTGGACAATTTCTAATAATGAGAAAGGAGCTCCCGAGGACAAATGTGAATTATCGTCAAGCTAGTTTTCATCACGTTCATATGATTCACGTTCGGTACTTTGATAATTTGATATGTGGGTGGACCGGTGCTTGGGTACTGCCCTTACTTGGACAAGCATCCCACTTATGATTAACACCTATTGCAAGCATCCGCAACTACAAAAGAAGTATTAAGGTAAACCTAACCACAACATTAAACATATGGATCCAAATCAGCCCCTAACAAAGCAACGCATAAACTAGGGTTTAAGCTTGTGTCACTCTAGCAACCCATCATCTACTTATTACTTCCCTATGCCTTCCTCTAGGCCCAAATAATGGTGAAGTGTCATGTAGTCGATGTTCACATAACACCACTAGAGGAAAAGACAACATACATCTCATCAAAATATCGAATGAATACCAAATTCACATGACTACTAATAGCAAGACTTCACCCTTGTCCTCAGGAACAAACGTAACTACTCACAAAGCATATTCATGTTCATAATAAGAGGAGTAATAATATGCATTAAGGATCTGAACTTATGATCTTCCACCAAGTAAACCAATTAGCATCAACTACAAGGAGTAATCAACACTAATAGCAACCCACAGGTACCAATTTGTGGTTTTGATACAAGATTGGATACAAGCGGTGAACTAGGGTTTTGAGAGGAGATGGTGCTGGTGAAGATGTTGATGGAGATTGACCCCCTCCCGATGAGAGGATCATTAGTGATGATGATGGTGATGATTTCCCCCTCCCGGAGGGAAGTGTCCCCGGCATAACAGCTCCGCCGGAGCCCTAGATTGATTCCGCCAAGGTTCCGCCTCGTTGCGTGGAGTTTCGCCCCGTAAGCTTTCCCACAATTTTTTCCAGGGTAAAAGCCTTCATATAGCAGAAGATGGACACCGGGGGGCCACCAGGGGGCCCAGGAGACAGGGGGCGCGCCCAGTAGGGGTGGGCGCGCCCCCCACCCTCCTGGCCAGGGTGTGGGCCCTTGATGTATTTCTTCTGCTCAATAATTCTTATTAATTCCAAAAAAAGGTTTCGTGGAGTTTCGGGATTTTTGGAGCAGTGCAGAATAGGTTTCCAATGTTTGCTCCTTTTCCAGCCAGAATTCCAGTTGCCGGCATTCCCCCTCTTCATGGTAAACCTTGTAGAATACGAGAGAATAGCCATAAGTATTGAGATATAATGTGTAATAGCAGCCCATAATGCAATAAATATTGATATAAAAGCATGATGCAAAATGGACGTATCAACTCCCCCAAGCTTAGACCTCACTTGTCCTCAAGCGGAAGCCGATATCAAAAAATATGTCCACATGTTTAGAGATAGAGGTGTCGATAAAATAAAATACGTACATGAGGGCATCATGATCATTCTTATTACAGCAACATAAATAGATTTTATCATATGATTTCTTATGCTCAAGTAACAATCAATTCACAAAGTATGGTTCAAAAACTTCATTGAGAACTAACAATCTATGATCTCAGTCATTGAAGCAATTGCAATTTATCATAACATCAGAAAGAGTCAACAATAGAGCTTTTCAGCAAGTCCACATACTGAACTATATTGTAGTCTTCTACAATTTCTAACACTCAAGCAATACTTGTGGTTATGGAGTTTCAGCCGGACACTGAGAAAGATAGGGGCTTATTGTGTTGCCTCCCAACGTATTCACCTTTAGGCGATTTCAACAATAATAGCCCATGCTAACTTACATCCAATTGGATATATATATCATGATCTTTCAAACACGAGGAGCTTGCCAAAGGATAAAATGAAAAAGGGAAAGGTGAGGATCACCTTGACTCAAGCATAAAGTAAAAACATAAAGTAAAATATAGGCCCTTTGCAGAGGGAAGCAGAGGTTGTCATGTGCGTTTAGGGTTGGATGCACAAAATCTTAATGCAAAAGAACGTCACTTTATATTGCCCCTTGAATGTGGACCTTTATTATGCAGTCCGTCGCTTTTATTACTTCCACAACAAGATCGTATAAAGCTTATTTTCTCTGCACCAACAAGTCATACATATTTAGATAGCAATTTTTATTCCCTGCAACATGACAACTTACTTGAAGGATATTACTCAATCCATAGGTAGGTATGGTGGACTCTCATGGCAAAACTGGGTTTAAGGATAGTTGGAAGCACAAGTAGTATCTCTACTTGGTGCAAGGAATTTGGCTAGCATGAGGGGGAAAGGCAAGCTCAACATGTTTGGAATGTCAATGACAATATACTTTAACTGAGATGTGAGAAAATATAAACCATTACATTGTCTTCCTTGTCCAATGTCAACTCTTTTAGCATGTCATACTTAATGAGTGCTCCCAATCATAAAAGGTGTCCAAGATAATATATTTGTATGTGAGCCTCTCTTTCCTTATCACTTCCTATTAATTGCAATGATGACCAAGACTATGTTTATCCACTCTCAACAACTTTTATGCCTCATACTTTCTATGTGTGAAGTCATCACTAACCATAAGATCAATATGAACTCTTTTATTCTTTCTACTTTCTCAAGATCATAGCAACTTAGCAAAGCCCTTGACTCAACACTAATCTTTATTATGGATAGCTCACGGACTCGATTACAAAAAGAGATCACAAAGCAAAACTCAAAACTTCTTGATATCAAAACTTCAATCTACTAGATCAAGATACTACTAAAAGGATCAAACTAAATAAAATGGTAAAGTTAGGAGTGTGATGGTGATACTATACCGGGGCACCTCCCCCAAGCTTGGCAGTTTCCAAGGGGAGTGCCCATACCCATGTGATTATGTCCTCGGAGGTGATGACATAGGAGTTGTTGCAGATGTGGGTTTGTCGTCCATCTTCCAAGGCATAGGCTCACCATCATAGAAGGATGATCGAGTCTTCGGGATCCTTAAATCTGCAGCCAAACTCATCCTCTTGAATCTATATTCATACTCATAGTTCTGGTTCTGCAGGTCATAGATCTGGGCTTGGAGGTGCTCGATTTTCTCTTGAAGCTTGAAGATGGTCTCCCCTATGACCTTGGCATCTAGCTTGTGTTTGTTGGTGAACTCCATGATCATCATCTGGTTGGCGTTGAGAAAACTTGCTGCTCCACGACTTCAAGCTTTGTCTCCACGCTTCCGGTACGCCTTGGTGCCTCTACATCGCGGATGTCCAGCACCCCCTCACGCATCTCAATGGTTTGAGGGTGTTGCAACACCTCTGCGAGATAGGGGTTGATAACCCTCTCGAAAAACTTGTCCTTGGGAGCGCTTTGAGAAACCATGATGCTCTAGATCTGAAACAGAAATAGCTCGAAACGAAAACAGAGGATATTTGCGTGATACGGTGGTCAAAACCTTCGGGAGTATATATAATGAATTTTTACCGACCAAAATACTTAACGTGCAAGAAAATGGAGTTCGGAAGGCACACGAGGTGTCCACGAGACAGGGGCGTGCCTAGTAAGGGTGGGCGCACCCTCCACTCTCGTGGGGGCCTCATGTCCCTCTCGGACTACTTCTTTCTTCCTAAAATTCTTAAATATTCCAAAACTGATAAAAATTGCCATTGGAGTTGTTTTGGAGTCGGTTTACTTACCGTACCACATACCTATTCCTTTTCGGAGTTTGGAACATTCTGAAAGTGTTCCTTATGTATTCCTCCGGGGTTACGGTTTCAATGATATTAGTTTCAACATTGATAGGATTACCTGAAATATAATGTTTAATTCTTTGACCGTTCACAACCCTCGGACTTGTGCCTTCGAAGTTGTTGATTTTTATGGCACCATAACAATAGACCTCCTCGATAACGTAAGGACCTTCCCATTTAGAGAGAAGTTTTCCTGCAAAAAATCTTAAATGAGAGTTGAATAATAACACATAATCTCCTATGTTAAACTCGCGTTTTTGTATCCTTTTATCATGCCAGCGTTTGACTTTTTATTTGAATAGCTTGGCATTCTCGTAGGCTTGGGTTCTCCATTCACCAAGTGAGCTAATATCAAACAACCTCTTCTCACCGACAAGTTTGAAGTCATAGTTGAGCTCTTTAATAGCTCAATATGCTTTATGTTCAAGTTCAAGAGGTAAATGACAAGCTTTTCCATAAACCATCTTATAAGGAGACATTTCCATAGGATTTTTGTATGCAGTTCTATAAGCCCATAATGCATCATTAAGTTTTTTGGACCAATTCTTTCTAGATCTATTGACAGTCTTTTGCAAAATTAATTTGAGCTCTCTATTGCTCAGCTCTACTTGACCACTAGACTGCGGATGATAAGGAGATGGATTCTACGATTGACATCATACTTAGCAAGCATCTTACGGAAAGCACCATGAATAAAATGTGAACCACCATCACTCATAAGATATCTAGGAACTCCAAACCTCGAAAAAATAACTTCTTTAAGCATTTTAATAGAAGTGTTATGATCAGCACTACTAGTTGGAATAGCTTCTACCCACTTAGTAATGTTATCAACAGCAACTAAAATATGTATATAACCATTAGAGGCAGGAAAAGGTCCCATATAATCAAAGCCCCAAACATCAAATGGTTCAATAACAAGAGAGTAATTCATAGGCATTTCTTGACGTATACTAATATTACCTATTCTTTGACATTCATCACAAGATAAGACAAACTTACGAGCATCTTTGAGGAGAGTAGGCCAATAAAAACCGGATTGCAGTACCTTGTGTGCAGTTCTATCTCCAGCGTGGTGTCCTCCATAGGATTCAGACTGACACTTGTGTAGGATCTGTTCCTATTCATGCTCAGGAACACAATGTCTAATAACACTAACGGTGTCCTGGACTAGGGGGTACTCAACGCGTTGTCTCCCGATCAGTTGGATTGGGCCGAGGACCCCCATGGCCGTATACTCATGGGCCAGTCCGGACAGCTGCCGCATACAAGGAAGAATCCACAAGACTTGGTGATCAAGACAAGGACTCCTCCCCCACCGGCGTATTCGGCTAGGACTCTTGTTATCCTAGGCCTCTGGTGCATTATATAAACCGGGGACAGGCTAGTCGATAGACATAGACAACAACAATCATACCATAGGCTAGCTTCTAGGGTTTAGCCTCTCTGATCTCGTGGTAGATCAACTCTTGTACTATCCATATCATCAATATTAATCAAGAAGGAGTAGGGTTTTACCTCCATCGAGAGGGCCCGAACCTGGGTAAAAACATCGTGTCCCTTGCCTCCTGTTACCATTGATCCTAAGACGCACTGCTTGGGACCCCCTACCCGAGATCTGCCGGTTTTGACACCGGCATTGGTGCTTTCATTGAGAGTTCCGCTGTGTGATCGGCGAAAGGATCAATGGCTCGACTGCAGGTCAACTGCGACATCGGCTTCTTCGTCACCAGCTCGACTGGTCACCTTGGCTTGACCGAGGACCGCGCCCTACCTCCGATCGTCATGTTTGGATGAAGGCCTTCATCAACACCAACTCCGATCTCTATCAAGATCATGGAGGAGTCATCCATGGAGTTCGGGGGCTCAACGTCAACATTGCCCTCAGGCGACCGTGCTGTTTTTCTGGACAGCAAACTTGTATCCGCCGCCACCGCCGCCTCGAGTGTTACTTAAACGATTACTTCAGTGGAATTATGCGGAATTAAGTTTACAACAACCCTGCAAAAATTTCGTCGAGTTCCGATGGAGGAATCTCCGGCAATCTCCGATACACCGGAGCCGTGTTGAATCCGGACGAGAATCCGGACGATTTTAGGGCGTGGTATCCAGCATCTAGCTCGGATGTCCTTTGGAGGATCCAACCGTTGATTTGCTGCGGAATTCCCATATCTACCGCCTGCCAAAAATTCAGCTCGATCCGACCGTCCAAACTCCAGGAAACTTCCGATTAGTGCATCACTTTTTGGATCTGTTTTCTGCACGAGAACTAATCCGACCCGAATTCATCTTCTTTATGAACGGGATCTCAGACATCCCTTTTGAAGGAAGTTTTCGTATGGGGTGTTGTGTTTTATTCTCAAACACATCCCAGTAGTATTAAAAGTATTCTTGCAATACGAACTTCACCGTCGCGCCGGTGTCAAACCAGCCCGACAACGTCACTCCACGCCGGCCGACCTGCGTTAGACACGTCGTCGCTTTGTTGAGCCGAGCTCAATTTCTTCGGATCATCATCTCGGCCAGCCGAACAATAGTTCGGCATCGCGAAGGATAAATCGTCACCAACATCGCCGCCCCACGGATTACACGGAGCGGGCACACCTGCATCGCCACACGATCACTTCATCAAGCCAGCATCGACCACGTCACGACCTGCATTGCCGGACCGGGGGCTTCATCATCTCTTCATCAATCTACTCCGGAGACTTCAGCGTCGCTGGCCGACCAGCTCCGTCACGTTAGCTGGACCGAGGGCTTTTCCTCGGCGAGCCAACCTTTGCCAGCATCGCCAAGCTGTTGCTTTATCGCCCATCAGGCGATAGGTGTGCGGATCGAGTCCCAATTTTGGGAATCACCTTTCTTCGGATTGCTACAACAAATAAGCCAGGTGCTATTAATCCTAGTATTTTTTGCTTGTTAGGGTTCATTTTTCCCAATGAATTATTACTCTGGTTTGTCCGTCATATGTACGCAGGTCTATCAAATGGTGGCCACATTAACGAGGGTCGCATGGTGGTTCGGTCAGTTTCCGTACATAGTCCGGAACTCGAACCGACCTGTGAATTCAGGCCTTGCCATGCCTTTACCGCATCACGCCGCCGCCCTGCATTGACATTGACTTCGGTGCCAGGCCATATTTATTTTATCACTCACTTTGTATAAATTATTTGTTATGCAACGATTTTTATTTTTATTTTATTATTATTACTATTATCTCCGGTTTGCACTATTTTTTGTGCACAGGAAAATGGTCCAGCCGGACTATGTCCTTTGGCGTCACCTCGGCTGGACGGGGGGCTTCGTCAACACTTCATTACCCCATGCCGGGGACTTCGGCATTACCCTGCCGTCCTGCATTGACCGTGCTATGTCACCACTTCGGAGTGCCGAGCTCTTTGCTCCACCACCTCGGGACCGGCTCGGGGATGGAACCTTGTCCCGCATCAAGCTCGGACCGCGTCATCAATACCGAACACATTAACCAGCTAAGTTGTCTTCATGCTCAAAGTTTTAAATTTTTAACTTTTGTTTGGCTCGGCCAAGCATTATACTTTTTTGGAAAAAAGTTGCTTGTAAAAATTTCCTTGTCCAAACTTTGTTTGTGACGCGCAAATTCAAATACCCCGTTTACTTGGGGGCTTCCTTCATGAAGCTTTTTCCTCTTGCATATGGTTATACTTGTACGGCTTCGTTCCTTGTTCGTGTATTACGCCACAATATGCACCATATTGACTTAAGCGATTTGCAAGCTGGGTTGCCTGGCTCCTGTGCTTACCCCTACGTTCCCGATTGTTCGGCTAGGGAGTAAAGGGAGCACCTCTGCGATTCTCACGATCGGGTCAACCGAGCCGGACCTCAGACTGGGTGAAGCCGAAAGCTAGCGCTCTTATTGTTTTCAATCATGGTCGGCACACAACGGAACTCATGAGTACAAAAAATCTATTGCACAAGTCTCATAATAACAATGAGCACCGAAGAAAGGTATCGGTGGGGGTACTATTTTCTTTGAAGATGCTTCTTACTCTTCGCAGTAATATAGCATAAGTTCCCTGAGCACGCTTTGTCTATTACAGCCTTATGGCCTGATTGCCTGGTTATTGGAAACACCGTCGATATTCTCGACAGATGGAGTACATAACACTTTTCGGTCCTTGACCGAAGAGGGAGAAGCTGACGGTCGGTTAAGACGCGTTTAAAGTTCGGTTGAAGATAGATATGATATAAGTACTTCGGTACATGCAATCATTCTTTTACCCAAGTCATTTGGGGGCTCTTAAATTTATATGAGCCGTTTTATGATAAGTGTTTTTCTTCTTAGTCGTTGCAAAGTTTTTATTATTATTTATCACTCCTTTTTTCGACACAAGTGTGCGGTCACTAGCCGGGGAGCCTAATTTCTCTCTCAAAGCCGATAGAGTTTAGTTTGCTAAACTGGCCTAGTAAGAAGTACTCCGCCTTCGGGGTAGGAGGTTGAAGCCGTAGGCTGACCCGCTTGAAGTTTTGAGATAGGATGTGTCATGTTAAAGCACGGCAGAAGCACCTTTTTTTTTCTAAAGTCCAATTTTCGGATTGGCACCGAACACTTGATCTAGTTCGGACATTAACCTTTTGAACAAGTTTTTTGGCTTTTCGAGCCCATGGCACTTTTAAACTATTTGTGGTTTTCAGCACAAGTCTCGCAGTGCAGCGCGGACACCTTTAGAGATTCGGCAAAAACATTCTCGGATATGGCTCTACATGCATCGATTTCGAATTGTGTCTTCGGTCAATAGTTGGGTTGCCCGGCTCCTGCGCTTGCCTCCTACGTTCCACTTTGTTCGGCTAGGTGTGCAAAGGGAGAACCACTGCGATTGTGCTTCCAGCTCACATGGTTAAGCACCTCAGTGGAGAAAGACGACAACTGACTGTCACAATAAGCGAAAACTGGTCAGCGATCCGATGACGGTGTTAAACGACGGGCCATTCATAACAATGGCCGAAGTGTTTACGGCTTGACCTCGACTGTCGCCGGACACTACCGAGGGCTATTAACTAGTGTCCCAAACTAAATCCTCGATATTTTGCTCTTACATTGGAGCTGAGGTTTCATGATCATGCTTAGCATGACAACCCAAAGAAAGGAACCGATAGCGGGACTATTTTCTTTGGAAGACATTTCTTCTGTTAAACAGTAATATAACATATCTCTCCGCGTACCTTTGTTTATAAAACCGTATGGCCAGATTGCCTTGTTTGTTGTAAATCTTTGCCCTCATAAAGGCTTTATAAAGTAGGACAAACACTCCTCGGCTATTGGCCGAGGAGGTGGAAGCTGATGGTCGGTCAACAAAGTTTTGTACAATACGAATCTGAGCATTAATGACGTAAAGTACTTGGATACATAGAGTCATTACACATAATTTGTGATTTTACTATGGATATCGATCCTTAATTCGGCCCCCCGTGCCCGCATTAAGGCTCGGGGGCTATTGGGCTTCGGGCTTATTATTTACAAATATTAAAGGGGCACATTGATCCCCTGATCTGGTATTGCCACCCGACCAGTGTCTCGGGGGCTACTGTATTGCCTGTCCAATGCAGAAAATTTTAAGTGTAATACAGTCTCCGAGGAGATTTTGATCCTCGGGTTGGTCGGCCGCACCCAACCCGAGCCTTGAGGACCGAGCATGCCGCTTTTTGTGTCCCGAAGTATTCTGCCGAGCTAGGACTTGATCCTCAGACCGATTTTGCAAATCAACCTGAGTCTCAGCAACTACGGGGATCAGCGGTCTTATGTCATCCTTCATGGGCATCTCAGGTTTTAGACCGATACCCACATTGAGGGCTATTGGCTATGTATCTCGGCAGAGAATAAATTGCACCAATCAAAAATATTGACAAAAATCGGCCCACATTCGGGGTGGTGCACCACCTCGGAAGCAGTCCGGCATAAAGGTCGGGCGCTAGTGGCTGGCTCCATAGAGGGCATTTCCGGCGTTGGAGCTTGGATACATAGTCTGGCGTTGGAGCTCGGATACATAGTCCGGTGTTAGAGCTGGGAAGCAGTCTGACATTGGTGCTCGGCTGCAAAAGATACCTCGAATGCAGTCCGGCGTGGGAGCTCAGACGCAAGAGGACGTTGCCACCGGGGAACAACTTCAAACCCGAGGTGTGGCATAAAAATAACAAGGCATTGATAAAGGCCGAAAACTTAAAGGAGCTCCTCGGATACCTGACGTATAAACTTGTCGAATGCATTTCGGCGATCCTCAAGATCGAAGATGAGAAGATTTGTTGAACCAGTTTTCAAGACCGACGACCGAAGATGAAGAACAGTTCGGAAGAATCGAGGAGCGTCCCTAACTTGAAGACCGGTTCAGGGGGCTACTGACGGTGTCCTGGACTAGGGGGTACTCAACGCATCGTCTCCCGATCAGTTGGATTGGGCCGAGGACCCCCATGGCCGTATACTCATGGGCCAGTCCGGACAGCTGCCGCATACAAGGAAGAATCCACAAGACTTGGCGATCAAGAGAAGGACTCCTCCCCCAACGGCGTATTCGGCTAGGACTCTTGTTATCCTAGGCCTCTAGTGCATTATATAAATCGGGGCCAGGCTAGTCGATAGACATAGACAACAACAATCATACCATAGGCTAGCTTCTAGGGTTTAGCCTCTCTGATCTCGTGGTAGATCAACTCTTGTACTACCCATATCATCAATATTAATCAAGCAGGAGTAGGGTTTTACCTCCATCGAGAGGGCCCGAACATGGGTAAAAACATCATGTCCCTTGCCTCCTGTTACCATTGATCCTAAGACGCACTGCTTGGGACCCCCTACCCGAGATCCGCCAGTTTTGACACCGACAAACACCATCTACTCCTTTATAAAGGTGTGGGTCATCCCAGAAATAATGTCTTAAATCATAAAATAACCTTTTCTTTTGCTGGTATGTGAAACTAGGAGGTATAAATTTAGCAACGATGTAATTAGCATAATCAACATACCAAGGAGCAGTAGGAGAAGCATTAATGACCGCTAATTGTTCGTCAGGAAAGCTATCATCAATAGGCAGTGGGTCATCAAGAACATTCTCTAACCTAGACAAGTTGTCTGCAACGGGGTTCTCATCTCCTTTCCTGTCAATAATATGCAAAACAAATTCTTGGAGCAGGAGAACCCATCTAATGAGCCTAGGCTTAGCATCTTTCTTTTCTATAAGATATTTAATAGCAGCATGATCAGTGTGAATAGTAACTTTGGAATAAAAAATATAAGGTCTAAACTTATCACATGCAAACACAACTGCTAAAAACTCTTTTTCAGTAGTAGCATAATTTCTCTGGGCAGTATCAAGAGTCTTACTAGCATACTGGATAACATTCAATTTCTTATCAACTCTTTGCCCTAGAACAACACCTACAGCATAATCACTAGCATCACACATAATTTCAAAAGGTAAATTCCAGGTGGCTGAATAATAGGTGCAGTTATCAAAGCTTTCTTAAGTATTTCAAATGCTTATACACAATCATCATCAAAGACAAAAGGAATATCTTTTTGCAATAAATTAGTCAGAGGCCTAGAGATTTTAGAAAAGTCCTTAATGAACCTCCTATAAAAATTGGCATGACCAAGGAAACTTCTTATACCTTTTATGTCCTTGGGACATGGCATATTTTCAGTAGCATCAACTTTGGCTTTGTCAACTTCAATACCTCTCTCGGAAATCGTATGCCCCAAGACAATGCCTTCATTAACCATAAAGTGACACTTTTCCCGATTCAGGACGAGACTAGTGTCTTCGCATCTCTGCAAAACTCAATCAAGGTTGCTCAAACAATCATCAAAAGAGGATCCATAAACGGAGAAGTCATCCATGAATACGTCACAAATCTTTTCACAAAAATCAGAGAATATAGCCATCATGCATCTTTGAAAGGTAGCAGGTGCATTACATAAACCAAAAGGCATACGTCTATAAGCAAAAGTACCAAAAGGGCAAGTAAAAGTAGTTTTTGATTGATCCCCTGCTGACACAGGTATTTGAGAGAAGCCAGAATAACCATCTAGAAAACAAAAATATGTGTGTTTGGATAGTCTTTCTAGCATTTGATCAATAAAAGGTAATGGGTAATGATCTTTCTTAGTAGCTTTATTTAATTTACGGAAATCAATTACCATCCTATAACCTGTAATAATTCTTTGCGGGATCAATTCATCTTTATCATTAGGAACAACGGTAATACCTCCCTTTTTAGGAACATAGTGGATAGGGCTTACCCAATCACTATCAGCAACGGGATAAATTATACCTACCTCAAGGAGCTTTAGTATCTCCTTTCTTACCACTTCTTTCATTTTGGGATCCAGTCGTCGTTGAGGATCTCTAACTGATTTGGCATCTTTCTCCACTGTAATTTTGTGCTGGCATAACGTGGGACTAATGCCCTTAAGATCATCCAGAGTATATCCAATAGCAGCTCGGTGCTTCTTTAGAGTTTTCAATAATCTTTCTTCTTCTTGCTCTGAAAGGTTAGCACTAATAATAACATGATATATTTTCTTTTCATCAAGATAAGCATACTTAAGATTATCAGGTAATGGTTTGAGTTCAAACACGGGATCGCCCTTGGGTGGAGGGGGATCCCCAAGAATTTCAACGGGAAGGTTATGTTTCAGCACAGGTTCATGTTTAAGGAACACTTCATCTATTTCCCTTCTTTCCTTCATAAACATATCATTTTCATGGTCAAGCAAGTATTGTTCTAATGGATCAGTAGGAGGCACGACAATGGAAGCAAGACCAATAATCTCATCCTTACTAGGTGGTTCCCTATCACGAGGTTGTCTACAAAACTTAGCAAAATTAAACTCATGAGACATACCATCTAAGCCAATTGTGACAGTATCCTTTTCACAATCAATTTTAGCATTAAAAATATTTAAGAAGGGTCTACCAAAAATAATGGGACAAAAGTCATCTTGTGGGGAACTAAGAACAAGAAAATCAGCAGGGTATTTAACCTTCCCACACAAGACTTCGACATCTCTAAGAATCCCAACTGGTGAAATAGTATCCCTATTGGCAAGCTTGATAGTAACATCAATACCTTCCAACTCAACAGGTGCAATATCATGCATAATTTCTTTATATAAGTCATAGGGTATTGCACTAGCACTAGCACCCATATCACATAAGCCATGATAACAATGATCTCCTATTTTAACAGAAATAACAGGCATGCCTACCAAAGGTCTATGTATCTTAGTATCTGGTTTAGCAATATTACCAGTCTCACCACAGAAATAAATAACATGCCAATCTAAATCATCATCCAAGAGATCTTTAACCATAGCAATACTAGGTTCAACTTTGATTTGCTCAGGAGGTGTATAAGTCCTAGTATTACTCTTACGAACAACAGTCGAAGTTTTAGCATGATCCTTTATCCTAACAGGAAAAGGAGGTTTCTCAACATAAGTAGTAGGAACAATAGGATCACTGTAGGTGATAGTCTTTTCTTCAACTGTAATAGGTGCAACTACTTTTACTTCAATGGGAGGATTATATTTAAACCACTTCTCTTTAGGGAGATCAACGTGAGTAGCGAAAGATTCACAGAAAGAAGCTACTATCTCAGAGTCAAGTCCATACTTAGCGCTAAATCCACGAAAAGCATCGGTATCCATAAAAGATTTAACACAATCAAACTTAGGTGTCATACCTGACTCCTTACCATCGTCGGAACCCCAATCTTCAAAGTTGTGTTTAATTCTTTCCAATAAGTCCCATTTGAAATCAATAGTCTTCAGCATATAAGAACCAACACAGGAAGTATCGAGCAGGTTGTGATCATTGAGAGAAAGCCGAGCATAAAATTTTTGAATAATCATTTCCCGAGAGAGCTCATGATTGGGGCATGAATATAACATTGATTTAAGCCTCCCCCAAGCTTGAGCGATGCTTTCTCCTTTGTGAGGCTAGAAATTATATATGTAATTACGATCATGATGAACAAGATGCATAGGATTCGAACTTCAATCATTTATAATTCCAAGATCTCGTATCATCACATAGCCTATATCATGTCAATGCATCTCCCTTCAAAGATAAAGGGAAGACCTTACTTCTGACAACATCATCGGGAATACATGCAAGCTTAAATAATCCACAAACTTCATCCACAAACATAAGGTGTAAATTGGGATGCAATGTTCCATCTCCTACAAATGGATTAGCTAGCAGTTTCTCTATCATACCCGAAGGAATATCAAAGTAAATATTTTCAAAAAGTTAAGTAGGTTGAGGAGCAACTCTTTTCTCTTCTGGTCAGGGTGAAGATACCCCGAACAAGCCCCTCAAAGGATTAGTTTCCATAGTGACAAGTAACAGAAAATTTCAGCACACTATATAAATGTTTCCTTACCAAGTTCCACTCACCAAAAGCGCTACACTCCCCGGCAACGGCGCCAGAAAATAGTCTTGATGACCCACAAGTGTAGGGGTCCTTTCTATAAGTAAGAGTGTTGAACCCAACAAGGAGCAGAAGGAAATGATAAGCGGTTTTCAGTAAGGTTTTCTGTGCAAGCACTGAAATTGTAGGTAATAGATAGTTTTGTGATAAGATAAATTGTAACTAGTAACAAGAAAATAAAGTAAATAAAGTGCAGCAAGGTGGCCCAATCCTTTATGTAGAAAAGGATAAGCCTGGACAATTTCTAATGATGAGAATGGAGCTCCCAAGGACACATGTGAATTATCGTCAAGCTAGTTTTTATCACGTTCATATGATTCACGTTCGGTACTTTGATAATTTGATATGTGGGTGGACCGGTGCTTGGGTACTGCCCTTACTTGGACAAGCATCCCACTTATGATTAACCCCTATTGCAAGCATTTGCAACTACAAAAGAAGTATTAAGGTAAACCTAACCACAACATTAAACATATGGATCCAAATCAGCCCTTAACGAAGCAACGCATAAACTAGGGTTTAAGCTTCTGTCACTCTAGCAACCCATCATCTACTTATTACTTCCCTATGCCTTCCTCTAGGCCCAAATAATGGTGAAGTGTCATGTAGTCGACGTTCACATAACACCACTAGAGGAAAAGACAACATACATCTCATCAAAATATCGAACGAATACCAAATTCACATGACTACTAATAGCAAGATTTCACCCTTGTCCTCAGGAACAAACGTAACTACTCACAAAGCATATTCATGTTCATAACCAGAGGAGTAATAATATGCATTAAGGATCTGAACTTATGATCTTCCACCAAGTAAACCAATTAGCATCAACTACAAGGAGTAATCAACACTACTAGCAACCCACAGGTACCAATTTGTGGTTTTGATACAAGATTGGATACAAAAGATGAACTAGGGTTTTGAGAGGAGATGGTGCTGGTGAAGATGTTGATGGAGATTTACCCCCTCCCGATGAGAGGATCATTGGTGATGATGATGGTGATGATTTCCCCCTCTCGGAGGGAAGTGTCCCCCGCAGAACAGCTCCGCCGGAGCCCTAGATTGATTCCGCCAAGGTTCCGCCTCGTGGCGGCGGAGTTTCATCCCGTAAGCTTGCCCATGATTTTTTCCAGGGTAAAAGCCTTCATATAGCAGAAGATGGACACCAGGGGGCCCAGGAGACAGGAGGCGCGCCCAGTAGGAGTGAGCGCGCCCCCACCCTCCTGGCCAGGGTGTGGCCTCCCTAATGTATTTCTTCCGCTCAATAATTCTTATTAATTCCAAAAATAGTTTTCATGGAGTTTCAGGATTTTTGGAGCAGTGCAGAATAGGTTTCCAATGTTTTCACCTTTTCCAGCCAGAATTCCAGCTGCCGGCATTCCCCCTCTTCATGGTAAACCTTGTAGAATAAGAGAGAATAGCCATAAGTATTGAGATATAATGTGTAATAACAACCCATAATGCAATAAATATTGATATAAAAGCATGATGCAAAATGGACGTATCAGTTGCGCGAAGAGAACGGTGGTAAGGACAATCCACGGGATCCCAAATCGTCATTGCTCTCAAGAGCTCGTTTCGTCAACTCGTGTGATTGTGAGGTTGACGAGTATACGTGAGTACCTACACAAAACAAAGACAATGGGGAAATCGTGTGTGCGTGGTGTATGTACACATCATCCATTTTGATGCACACATGCTTGTGTTGGTTAGCACAAAATATCCAATGCTCAAATAAATGAGATGCGTGATATAGAAACATGTTATCCATGATAGTTTTTTTTGTTATGTATAGCATAATGTAAACTCAAATTATGTAATGCATCATGAGAAATATGGAAAAGCATTGCTATTCATGGGATGCATATGGTGCACACAATCATGGGAATCATGCAAAGTATGTAATGCATCAAAATCTCCTAGTATGTATGAGGAAACTATGGGGGTCTCCTCATGAGAATTAGTGGAAACATCACATGGAGAATATTGACAACATCCAAGACAAAGCATATTTGGAACAATGTGATCATGGCATGGCATAGTAGATGAATTGCGCAAATCATGTAAAGGAAGCATGGCAATATCATCGCATGAAAAACAAAAGCTAATGACCATCATCTCGTTATCTATGTCATAAGTGTAAATGGGATTTATTTTAGTTGGACATGCATAGTTACTATGTTGAGATTGAAATAATGCAATATGGGAGATCTCACTCATAGCATATGACAAGTTTAAAGGGTTGTCGAACATGATGTGACCAAAAGAATTTTCACATGATATCCTATGGAGCATAGCATCACAACTAGGCAACTCGACATGCTCATCATCATATTCATCATAAATGGTTGGCATATCTAAGCATATAGAAGACATGGTATGTGGCGAATCTATAAGGTGATCATCATCATGCAAGTAATCAATATGAAGATAGTCCACTAGTGGGACATGAAGGAAATATGTCCTAGAGGCAATAATAAAGTTGTTATTTTATATTTCCTTATTCATGATAAATGTTTATTATTAATTCTAGAATTGTATAAACCGGAAACTTGATACATGTGTGAAACATAGACAAAATACCGTGTCCCTAGTAAGCCTCTACTAGACTAGCTCGTTGATCAAAGATGGTTAAGTTTCCTAACCATAGACAAGTGTTGTCATTTGATAAACGGGATCACATCATTAGGAGAATGATGTGATGGATAAGACCCATTCGTTAGCTTAGCATTATGATCGCTCAGTTTTATTGCTATTGCTTTCTTCATGTCAAATACATATTCCTTCGACTATGAGATTATGCAACTCCCGAATACCGTAGGAATGCCTTGTGTGCTATCAAACCTCACAACGTAATTGGGTGATTATAAAGATGCTCTACAGGTATCTCCTGAGGTGTTTGTTGGGTTGGCATAGATTGAGATTAGGGTTTGTCACTTCGAGTATCGGAGAGGTATCTCTGGGCCCTCTCGATAATACACATCATAAGAAGCCTTGCAAGCAAAGGGATTAATGAGTTAGTTGTAGGATGATGTATTACAGAACGAGTAAAGAGACTTGCCGGTAACGAGATTGAACTAGGTATGAAGATACCGACGATCGAATCTCGGACAAGTAACATACCAATGACAAAGGGAATAATGTCTGTTGTCATAACGGTTCAACCGATAAAGATCTTTGTAGAATATGTGGGAGCCAATATGTGCATCCAAGTTCCACTATTGGTTATTGATCAGAGAGGTGTCTCGGTCATGTCTACATAGTTCTCGAACCCGTAGGGTCCGCATGCTTAACAGTGGATGATGATATTGTATTGTATGAGTTATGTGATTTGGTGACCAAATGTTGCTTGGAGTCCCGGATGCGATTACAGACATGATGAGGAGTCTTGAAATGGTCGAGAGGTAAAGATTGATATATAGGATGATAGTATTCAGACATCGGAAGTGTTCCGGAGGGTACCGAGTACATATCGGAGTACCGAAGCGGTTACCGGAACCCCCGGGGAGAAGATATGGGCCATAAGAGGGGAGAGCACCAACCCACAAGGGGTTGAGCCCCCCTATGGAAGGAGGTCGAATAGGAGAAGGAGAAGAGGGGGTTCGGGCCCCCTTCTCTCTTTCCCCTTCCCTTTTCTTCTCCGGAAATTAAGGAAGGGGGGAGGTCGAATTGGGGAAGACCCCAAGTAGGATTAGACCTACTTGGGGCGCCTCCTGGCTACCTCTCCTCCCCTCAAACCTATACACACACACACACACACACACACACACACACACACACACACACACACACACACACACACACATATATATATATATATATATGTGTGTGTGTGTGTGTGTGTGTGTGTGGGGAGGGGGTGCCTAGAACATACAACATCAATTGTTGGCCGTGTGTGGCACCCCCCTCCATAGTTTACACCCCTGGTCATATTCTCGCGGTTCTTAGGCGAACCCGTGCGTGGATCACTTCACCATCACCGTCACCATGCCGCCGTGCTGACGGAACTCATCTACTACCTCGACACCTTGCTGGATCAAGAAGGCGAGGGACGTCACCGAGCTGAACATGTGCAGAACTCGGAGGAGTCGTACGTTCAGTACTTGTTCGGTCAGAGCTAGAAGAAGTTCGACTACATCAACCAAGTTGTCAAACGCTTCCGCTTACGGTCTACGAGGGTACATAGTCACTCTCTCTCCCCCCTTGTTCCTATGCATCTCCTAGATAGATCTTGCGTGAGCGTATGAATTTTTTTGAAATTGCATGCTACGTTCCCCAACAGTGGCATCCGAGCCAGGTCTATGCGTAGATGATTGATAACCCACAAGTATAGGGGATCGCAACAGTTTTCTAGGGTAGAGTATTCAACCCAAATTTATTGATTCGACACAATGGGAGCCGAAGAATATTCTCAAGTATTAGCAGCTGAGTTGTCAATTCAACCACACCTGAAAGACTTAATATCTGCAACACAATATTTAGTAGCAAAGTAGTATGGAGGTAACGGTAATGGTGGCAAATGTAACACTAACAGTTTTGTAGTAATCGTAACAGTGGCAACGTAGAAGTAACTAAGCAAAGATCAATATGTGAAAAGCTCGTAGGCAATGGATCAATGATGGATAATTATGTCGGATGCAATTCATCATGCAACAGTTATAACATAGGGTGACACGGAACTAGCTCCAGTTCATCAGTGTAATGTAGGCATGTATTCCGAATATAGTCATACATGCTTATGGAAAAGAACTTGCATGACATCTTTTGTCCTACCCTCCCATGGCAGCGGGTCCTATTGGAAACTAAGGGATATTAAGGCCTCCTTTTAATAGAGTACCGGACCAAAGCATTAGCACTTAGTGAACACATGAACTCCTCAAAATACGGTCATCACAGGGAGTGGTCCCGATTATTGTCACTTTGGGGTTGCCGGATCATAACACATAGTATGTGACTATTGACTTGCAAGATAGGATCAAGAACTCACATATATTCATGAAAACATAATAGGTTCAGATCTGAAATCATGGCACTCGGGCCCTAATGACAAGCATTAAGCATGCCAAAGTCATAGCAACATCAATCTTAGAACATAATGGATACTAGGGATCAAACCCTAACAAAACTAACTCGATTACACGGTAAATCTCATCCAACCCATCACCGTCCAGCAAGCCTACGATGGGATTACTCACGCACTGCGGTGAGCATCATGAAATTGGTGATGGAGGATGGTTGATGACGACGATGGTGATGAATTCCCCTCTCCTGAGCCCCGAACGGACTCTAGATCAGCCCGCCCGAGGGGATTAGGGCTTGGCGGCAGCTCCATATCGTAAAACGCGATGAATCCTTCTCTCTGATTTTTTTCTCCCCGAACGTGAATATATGGAGTTGGAGTTGAGGTCGGTGGAGGTCCGGGGGCCCACAAGGTAGGGGCGCGCCCCAGGGGGTGGGCGTGCCCTACACCCTCAAGGATAGGGTGTGGGCCCCCTTACGTGGATTCTTTCACCAATATTTTTATTAATTCCAAAATGTGACTCCGTGAAGTTTTAGGTCATTCCGAGAACTTCTATTTCTGGACAAAAATAACACCATGGCAATTTGCTGAAAACAGAGTCAAGCCGGGTTAGTTCCATTCAAATCATGCAAGTTAGAGTTCAATACAAGGGCAAAAGTGTGTGGAAAAGTAGATATGTTGGAGACGTATCAACTCCCCCAAGCTTAAACCTTTGCTTGTCCTCAAGCAATTCAGTTGAAAAACTGAAAGTGATAAAGAAAAACTTTTACAAACTCTGTTTGCTCTTGTTGTTGCAAATATGTAAAGCCAGCATTCAAGTTTTCAGCAAAGATTATGAACTAACCATATTCACAATAACATTTAGGTCTCATGTTTACTCATATCAATGGCATAATCAACTAGCGAGCAATAATAATAAATCTCAGATGACAATACTTTCTGAAAACAATCATAATATGATATGACAAGATGATATCTCGCTAGCCCTTTCCGAGACCGCAAAACATAAATGCAGAGCACCCCTGAAGATCAAGGACTGACTAGGCATTGTAATTCATGGCAAAAGAGATCCAGTCACAGTCATACTCAATGTAAATTAATAGCAATGCATACAAATGACAGCGGTGCTCTCCAACTGGTGCTTTTTAATAAGAGGATGATGACTCAACATAAAAGTAAATAGATAGGTCTTTCGCATAGGGAAGCAGGGATTTGTAGAGGTGCTAGAGCTCAAGTTTTGAAACAAAGATAAATAATATTTTGAGTGGCATACTTTCATTATCAACATAACAACCAAGAGATCTCGATATCTTCCATGCTACATACATTATAGGCGGTTCCCAAACAGAATGGTAAAGTTTATACCCCCCCACCACCACCAACGAGCATCAATCCATGGCTGGCCCGAAACAACGGGTACCGTCCAACTAACAACAATCTTGGGGGAGTTTTGTTTGTAATTATTTTGATTTGATTTGAGCATGGGACTGGGCATCCTGGTTACCGGCCATTTTCTCGTGAATGATGAGCGGAGTCCACTCGTCGTGAGAATAACCCACCTAGCATGGAAGATATAGACAACCCTAGTTGATACATGAGCTATTCGAGCATACAAAACAGAATTTCATTTGAAGGTTTAGAGTTTGGCACATACAAATTTACTTGGAACGACAGGTAAATATCGCATATAGGAAGGTATGGTGGACTCATATGGAACAACTTTTGGGTTTATGGAAGTGGATGCACAAGTAGTATTCCCGCTTAGTACAAGTGAAGGCTAGAAAGAGACTGGGAAGCGACCAACTAGAGAGTGACAACAGTCATGAACATGCATTAAAATTAACCAACAATAAGTGCAAGCGTGAGTAGGATATAAATCACCATGAACATAAATATCATGGAGGCTATGTTGATTTTGTTTCAACTACATGCGTGAACATGTGCCAAGTCAAGCCACTCGAATCATTCAAAGGAGGATACCAACCTATCATACCACATCACAACCATTTTAATAGCATGTTGGCACGCAAAGTAAACCATTATAAACTCCTAGCTAATTAAGCATGGTGTGAGTAACTATAATCTCTAATTGTCATTGCAAACATATTTCATTCATAATGGGCTGAATCAGGAATGATGAACTAATCATATTTACAAAAACAAGATAGGTTGAGTTCATACCAGCTTCTCTCATCTCAATCATTTCATCATATATCATCATTATTGCCTTTCACTTGCACGACCAAATGGTATGGATAATAATAATAGTGCACGTGCATTGGACTAAGCTGGAATCTGCAAGCATTTAATTCAAATGTGAAGACAAGGTAATATGGGCTCTTGGTTAGATCAACAATAACAATGCATAAAAACAGAGCAGTTAACAGCCAAGGGCCCTGCCTTAGACGATGGCGACTCCCACCCACCCCTCCCACCCCCGGCCTAGGTTCTCCGGCGATCTCCTTCTCTAGCCAGTGACTCACCCTCCCTCTCCACCCATCCTCTCCGGCGGCTCCTGATCTACACGGCTATACCCATTTCATATGGGCTCTTCTGGTGGATCAACGCTGGACTTGGATTTCTCGACGGGTGCCATCTTTGCGGATAAGGTTTTCAATCATTGTGGGAGATCTATTCATCCCACAGATGACTCGGGCCACTTCATTATGGTTGTGTCTTTCAGCAGACACATTTTCCGTCTTGATGATGACTCTGTGGCGGCGGCTTTGGAATCAGCGATTGGGGGTTCAGCTATTGAATTTTCGGTGCAAATCATACGTGACAAGGTATTCTCCTTTTTTGTCTCCTGCAAGCAAGTTGGTCTCTGCATTCTCCAGTTGAGATTGTTTACGTGTCCGCAATTCAAATGTTTCTTTCATCTCTGGGGAAATGGTGGTCCTAATTGGATCCGTGAATTTAAAATCTGGAAAAAAGAGTGTGACGCTGAGTGGATCCTGGTGAGCCCCTCTAAGAAGCGTGCCACTTTGGGGTTGCTTGCCATGCATAAATCTCCGGCTAAATCTTCTTTTAGATCGAATTCATCATCGACGAAGAGGATTTCTTTTGCCACGTTTCAGCAATACCCTGTTTGTAAGGGTTATAGATATCCAGCGACTCAATCATGTGTTCATACAGTTTCTGAAGCCGGCTATGTTGTTCATCCACGTGAAACTATGATTTTGCCCCCGCCGCCGGTGACCGAACTTCAGTTGACGGTGGCAATGCCGTCCATCTCTTTTGGGGCGATCAACGTTCCTAGCAAGAACAACGGCGCTCTTTTCGAATCTTCAACCTCTAATTTGCTGCGTTTGGAGCTAGTTTCGGCGGCATGTGATTATGTTGCACCGATTTCTCCAGCCCAGCATGGATGCATGTCCCAGCTTAGGCCCCCGGCCCAACATGACGCGGCTGCTCCCATTGGGCTGCTTGCTTCAGGTGGATCTTCTTCGGCCCAGTCTAGTTTGGCTAAACCGTCTCAAGATCTTTTGGATATATCCTCTGGTACAATACAATCTCCAGCTTCGGTTGTTTTGGAGGACCAGCCTCCGGATTTGCGGGATGATGCGGCTCAATTTAATGATCTTATTGATGATATGGTGTTCAACGTTTGGAAATGTCAGAATTGTTTATCTTTGTTGCATTCCACCAATATGTGCACCAACCAAATTCACTGTCGTAGATGCTTCCGCCTGGGTCACCGAGCCAAAGGATGCTCTGACGCTGCGCATTCTCCAACTTACAAGTGGGTCCCGCAGGTCAATCCTATTTCCCCGGGCCGGTGAGCTGAGATTTTATTGCCCGTCGCCTCGGTTTCCCTCGCAGCCAGCCAAGTTGGGTCTTTGCCAAGTCCCATCACGCCTGCACCAACATCTTCGCCCCCGCCATTGCCTACTGAGCCACCCCCATCACACCGCCACCACCTTCGACACCACCGCCCCTTGCCCCATCTCCACTTTCAGCAATGGCAACCTTCGAGCTCGACCCCACGCCTTTCGTCCCATAGGGTTTTGAGATCATCGATGGTGGGCCGAGGAGGTTGCCGTGGACCTTCTACTCCCCTGCAGTGGCTCCAGATTGGCAGCATGAGGAGTACGCCATCGCCATCGTCGAGCCTGCTCCTTTGCCTGAAGAAGTTGCTATCTTCAGAAACATGGTCAGTGATTATGTGGTTAACACTCTTGGCCGTGCCGTTCTTGATGCTCAGCCTTGGATCCAAGGTGTTGGTATTTTCCGTTTCCGTAGTCCGATTGCTAGGCAGGCTTTGGTAGATCATCCTCCGTTTGAGCTAGACATTGACAGATTTGTAAGATTTGTGCCTCATGATGAAGGAATTAATTTCAGAGCTGTTCAGGGTTTTCGGAGGGGTTGGGTGATGATTGTGGGAATACCTCTGGATTATAGGCGTACCCAATATATTGCTGATGCAATCAGTACTTTTGGTCGTTTTCATCACTGGCATCAAGATGACCCGCTTCTGGTTCGCCCTTTGGCGTACGTTTCGTTCCCGGCTACTGCTTTAGTGCTGCGTGATGTGGTTTACAGAGAGTTTGCGGATTTTGGAGGATCTCGCATTTCTTGGTCTGCGCCCATATTCATCTTCTCTGCTGATTTTGCTGATATCTTACCTCCGGATGAGGATCCAATGCCCTTCGATGGCAACCCTCATCCCTTACCTGGACATCTGCAGTTTAACAACCACAATTGGGTTGTGCCGGAATTCCCAGAGATTGGGTGGGATGAGCTGCCACCACCTGCTCAGGAGAATGCTCATCATAACCATGATGCTCATAATGATGATCTGAATGTGCAGCAGGAGTTCGTGGAGGAAAATCAGATTGAGGTCATTCACTTCCAAGAATCAATTGTCCTTCAAGTTTCTGATGACTCTTTTAATGATCAGCCAGCTCAGGAATTAGCAATTCTGCAGCAACCTGCTGCCCAGGTGCAACCTCCTCTGCATGTTGGTCAAGTTTTAACAGTTTTTGGCCCTGCTTTACCACCTGTGATGCAATGGCAGCGAGCTTTCTGCAAGTTTATGCCAACTATCTTCTCTGCTGATATTCCAAAATGTCTGTTCAAAACTGATCTGGGTGCTCTGCTACTGTTTAATAGCTCCTGGGATATCCGTTGTATTGGGAATAAAGTCAGCCTCTCTCTTCTGACTGAACCAGAGCCTGCAATTCGCCCTTCGCTTCATGTTGCTCCAGTTAAAAGTCCAGTTGCTCGAGCACTCTGCTTTGACGACCTTTCTGAACCTGTCAGTGAATCATTTGAGTTCTCTGCACTGCCAACAGTTAACCCCAAGCGCAACAGGAAGTCCAAATCTTCTAGGATTGTTGTTGATACTGAGGTACACCGCAGTGCGCGTCTCAGTGCCCTCAGGGAGGGTTACCGTGCTTCACCAAGCTCGGTCCACAAGCAGGGCAAAGTCCAGGGTTCTTTCAAGCGGCGCCGTACTAGCTCATCTCAGCAGGAGAATGGCCCGTCAGTGCCTCCACCAACGCCAATTGCCGACCTGCAGCGTATTGGGGCATGGTTGCGCATTGCACCTGAGAAGATCTCCAAGGATCAGCTTGAGGCTGACTCGTCTACATCCACCTGCAACAAGGGTTCTCATGAATAGTGGGTCCGGATGTTTCCTTGGTTTATGGCGTACCATTATAAATGCCATTTATCTGCTCTTTTATTTACTGCTTGGACTCTACCTTCTATATGTAGTTGGTCAGTGTAGGTCATTGCATGATCTACTTTTGCTGCTCTTTATTTTGGTTTGTAATGAATCAGACAGTGTTTAGAGATTGGAAAGTGTTATGTTGGAATGTGCGTGGTCTTAATTCCGAAGCACGAAAATTAGCAGTTAAGCAGAAAATTGATGAAAGTGGTTGCTCAGTCGTTTGTCTGCAAGAAACAAAGTGCATGCATATTGATCATAGATTCATTAGGAAATTCTGCCCTCAGCGTTTTGATAATTTTTGCTATGTACCTTCGGAGGGTGCATCGGCCGGTATGATTGTCATTTGGAATTCTTCTTTCTTCCAGGGAAAATTAATTGAGGCACGTCGATATGGTATTCAAATGGAATTCCGCTCACAGCATACCTCTGAAATCTAGACGCTCGTGTCTGTTTATGGTCCATGTTAGGGTCCATCCAGAGATGATTTTGTGCAATGGTTATATAATCTTGATATTAACCCTGATGATAATTGGCTGTTGTTAGGAGATTTTAATTTCATGCGATCGTTGGAAAATCACAACCATCCTGGGGGTAATGTCAGCGATATCTTTCTTTTTAATGAAGTAATTGGCCATCTGGGTCTCGTGGAATTACCAATTAAGGGACGACAGTTTACCTGGTCGAACATGCAAACTGACCCTTTACTTGAACAGATAGACTAGTTTTTTTACCTCAGTTGCATGGACCACGGATCATCCTAACACGCTTGTTCTGCCCCTTGCACGCACGGCCTCTGATCATGTCCCGTGTGTAGTCTCGATTGCTACTGCTATTCCTAAGGCTAAAATTTTCCGCTTTGAAAACTACTGGATAGACTTGCCTGGGTTTTATGATTGTGTTGATCAAGTTTGGAGCAAGCCTGTGGCCAGACCCTCATCGGCTCTGATTATTTCCTCTAAATTTAAAGCTCTTCGGTCGGCTCTGAAGACATGGCACATGAATTTATCCACAATTAAGGCATTAATTTCTGATTGTAACAAGGTGATTCTCTTCTTTGATGAGTTGGAGGAGATCAGACCGTTGTCAAGGCCGGAGTTTAATTTCAGGCGGGTAGTCAAATTGCATTTGGAGGATATTTTGCACTGGCAATATATTTATTGGAAGCAACGTTGTACTATTTGCAGCATTAAAGTTGGTGAGGAAAACTCAAAGTTTTTTCATGCAATGGCCACGGAAAGGTATAGGAGAAATACAATCTCCTCCATCAAGAATGCTAATGGTGATGTGATCACCGATCACCAACAACTTGCGACCATGTTCTGGGCTGATTTTAACCAGCGAATGGGTAATGCCAAAGGAATTACTATGGGTTTTGACTTGGACACATTAATTGAGAGAATTGATGGTCTTGAGGAACTTTCCCAGCCTTTCGCTGATTCCGAGGTTGATCTTGTCATTAAGAGCATGCCTACCGACCGTGCCCCTGGCCCAGATGGTTTCTCGGGATTGTTTCTTAAGAGGTGCTGGCCAATTCTTAAGGATGATTTCATGCATATTTTGAAGGAGTTTTATGAGGGTAATTGCAACCTGGAATGTCTGAACACCTCTTTAATTACTTTGATTCCCAAGAAACTCAGCCCGGAAGTGGTCAGAGACTTTCTGACCAAGTTGCTTGCGAATGTGACCAACACGTGGTCAGAGACTTTAATTGTTCTGCTTGCGATTGATGAACAGCTCGTAGCCTTCAAGGAAATGCTTGTCACATTTGCTGAGTCTACTGGTTTGCGTGTTAATTTTAGTAAATCCTCCCTCATCCCTTTAAATATGTCTGATGAAGAGGGCGCCAGAGTTGCCTCTCTGCTGGGATGTGATGTTGGCACAATGCCTTTCACATACCTTGGATTGCCTATGGGTACATCTAGACCCACCATTTATGATCTGCTGCCTTTGGTCGATCGCATCGAGCGCCGTTTATCCGCCTCGTCATGCTTACTTAACCAAGGAAGCCGTCTGCAGCTTCTTCAGTCTGTGTTGTGCTCCATGCCTATATATTTTCTGTGCACTTTGCACCTTCCTAAAGGAATTATTCAACAATTAGAGCGGATCATGCGACAATGTCTGTGGCGAGGCAACACGGATAATCCACGACAGTCACTTGCTGCATGGGATCTAGTTTGTCGCCCTAAGGTTTCGGGTGGTTTGGTGTTCTTAATCTGACCATCCAAAATGAGGCTTTACTCATTAAGCATCTCTTCAAGTTTTTCAACAAAGTGGATGTGCCTTGGGTATCTTTAATTTGGGATTCTTATTATGCTTCTTCTCCACCTCAAAGCACGTAGATTTGTGGTCTTTTTGGTGGCGTGATGTCATGCGCTTATATCCCAATTTCTGCAAACTAGCTATCCCACATGTCCACGCTGGGGACACAGTGCTTTTTTGGCTCGATCGATGACATCTGGGAAATCGGGCGGTTTTGTTGCATGAATGTTTCCCGAGGCTTTGCTCTTTTGCTGTTGATGAGGCAATCACAGTTAAGGATATTTTGGAGCAGACGGATATCTTGGAGCACTTTCATCTGCCTCTTTCGCAAGAGGCTTACTCAGAGTTTACTCAATTGCAAGCACTACCGCCTTTGATCAACATGGAGGCTAGGAGCAAGGATACTTGGAAATGGTCTTCGAAATCTGGTGACTATAGGGCCAAGCTATATTATGACTCTTGCTTCACGCACATTGTGGTTGACCCCATTTTCAAGTGGATTTGGAAGTGTGCATGCACACTAAAGCTAAAAGTTTTTGGCTGGCTTCTGCTAATGGATCGGTTGAACACCAGGGATATGATGCAACATCGGCAGTGGATCATCCAGGATGATACTTGTGTGCTTTGCAACCTTGCTCAGCATGAAGCCCGGGCCCATCTCTTCTTTGCTTGCAACTTCAGCCAAAGGGTTTGGAACTATGTTGGGATATCTTGGACTGTTCTACCCAACCAAACCACTTATGATATGGCCCAAGCAGTTAGAAAGGATTTTGGTCTCCCTTTCTTCTCTGAGGTGGTATTTGTGGCTACTTGGAATATTTGGATCCAAAGGAATGGGAAGATCTTCAGAAATGAGCAGCCCTCATTTAGAGCTTGGAGGAGAAACTTTATTCATGACATCTCTCTCCTCTCCCACAGGATTCGGTGCAAATATAAGGATAGTCTTATGTCTTGGATAGCTAACCTTACCTAGTTTATTCTTTTGTAAGTATTTAACTCCTCCTGTATAGTTGTAAAGTTGTAACTTGAACTCTTTTATTAGTTAATAAAAGACTATGAGGCTGTTGCCTTGCAGTACATAGTAAAAAAAAACAATAATAATGCATATGAGAGCCACCCAACATTTTCATCGTGGTTTTCTCCTCTCGCCCCCAAAGAAAAGAAATTCAAAGAAAAATAAAACTACTTACACGGGAAAGCTCCCAACAAGCAAAAGAAGAACAGGAAATCTTTTTGGGTTTTCCTTTTAGTTACTACTACAAGCATGGAAAGTAAACTAACTAAAAGCTACAACTAATTTTTTTGGTTTTCTCAAGGTTTTTCAAACACACAAGAAGAAAGCAAGAAAAGAAAATAAACTAGCATGGATAGTACAATGAAAAGTATGAGCACTGACAACTGGAATGAGTGTGTGAACATGAATGTAATGTCGGTGAGAAATACGTACTCCGCCAAGCTTAGGCTTTTGGCCTAAGTTGGTCTATGCCCATGGATCGAACCTACCGTCTCCGGTGTACTGAGGAGGGTCCTCGGGATGCCACTGGTTAGCGAGCTCCTCTGGATCCCACTGATAAACAGACTCTTGATATGGGTCAAGTGGTGGCTCAGGCTCAGGCTCTAGGACTTGTGTCAGCTCCCAGTATGCATAAATGTCCTCGGGCAGGATGAGGTACGTGCGTGAAAGTATGTTAAACAAAGAGGGTGCAGGTAAGATAATAGTCTCACACTTAGTTTTAGCAAATATCAAGTTATACTTAAGTATCTTCTTCTTATTTTTAACAATAAAGTCATGTGCTACCATACTCTTTTAGTCTAGCAAAATAGTGGGCCGCAACTTTTCCTCTTTCTCATGATGCCTAATAGGTATCTCAAAGTGTTTAGCAAGGCGTGAAGCAAAGATACCTCCAAAGATGGGGCCCTTTGTACGGTTTAGACTTAACCATTTAGCAACAATAGCGCCTAAACTGAAGGTTGTGTCACGAAATAAAGCATGGGCAAAATAGCAAGGCCTGGAGCACTAAGGTTCCCACTATTTCCTGACCAATTAAGCATCTACTAGAAACTATTGCAAAGTAACATAGAACAGGAAAATGTATACTAGTAGTCCTTGCATCTGAAACTTTTCTCGTTTCCCCTACAACAATTCTATCAATAAATCCATCCACATCACTAGGATGTGGTTCCTCGATGATGCCCACAAAGGGAAACTTGCAAACCAAACAAAAATCATGCAGTGACATCTCCTTAAACTCATCATATAAACAAAACTCCACTTAAGGTGGTGATTTTGTAGCATGGGAGTAAAAGTTTTGCATGAAAATATTAGTGAGTAGGAGATACTGTTCACACTGGTCGTGGAGGAAGTCGGTGAGTCCTGCATTCTCAGCCAAATAATAAAAGTCATCGTGAATTCCGGCGGCTCTCAAGAATGCATCACAAGGCCATTTGCACGGCCGAACCTCCGCAGTGCAAGGAAGATTGTACTTGGGCTTTTTATTCTCTTCATTCTACTTATCCTTCGAGCTTCGGCTCGAGGAGCCCCTCAACAATCTCTTCATCATTTTCTTTCTCTGAATTTTTTCTGAAATTTTTAGTGACTCAAAATAAAAGTGAACCAAACTCAACAAGATTGATAGCAACTACTCCTACAACTGCCTAGAGACCATGCATTAAAACTACTTTGCACCATATAAAGTTAACATGCAAGCTCAAGAACAGGGTCACCTTAGCAACAAAAATTTGCAATAAATAAAGCACTAGAACAAAAACTAATTGGACCATTGGAGGAGTCACATACCGAAGAACAATCCCCCAAAGCATTTTTGTGAATGGAGCTTTGAGCAAGGAGATCGAAAATGGCAGCAAAACGAGCTAGAACACGGGTTTGAGCTACGGGATGATTTTTTTCTGGAGGAAGACGAAGTGTGTGGGTGCTGGAATAAGTGGAGGGGGGCCATGTGGGGCCCATGAGGCAGGGGCGCGCCCCAGGGGGGTGGGCGTGCCCTATACCCTCGTGGACAAATGGTGGGTCCCCCTGGTGTGTTCTAAATGCCAGAAATTCTTAAATATTCTACAAAAAATCATACTCCATTTTCAAGGCATTTGGAGAACTTCTATTTTCGGGGTATTTTTTTATTGCATGGATAATTCAGAAAACAGAAAGATTGCTTTATTTAATCTAAATAACAGGAAGTAGAAGAAGGGTACAGAAGGTTGTGCTTTCTAAGTTCACCCATAACATGCTCATCAAAAGGAATCCACTAACAAGGTTGATCAAGTCTTGTTAACAAACTTCTTCCGATTAACATGAAACTGGAGAATTTTCGAATAACACTAGGTTACCTCAACGGGGATATGCATGTCCCCAACAATAATAGTATCATATTTCTTTTTGACAGTAGGAAGAGGGAATTCAAAATCTCCAATAGTAATCGTTGAAATTTTTCCAATAGAATTTATGCTATGAACTTGAAGTTGTTTCTTCGGAAAGTGCACCGTATGCTCATTACCATTAACATGAAAAGTGACATTGCCTTTGTTGCAATCAATAATATCCCCTACAGTATTCAAAAAGGGTCTACCAAGGATGATCGGCATATTGTAGTCCTCGGGAATATCAAGAATAACAAAGTCCGTTAAAATAGTAATATTTGCAACCACACCAGGCACATCCTGACAAATACCGATGGGTATAGCATCTGATTTATCGGCCATTTGCAAAGATATTTCAGTAGGTGTCCACTTATTCAAACCAAGTCTACAATATAAAGAGAGAGGCATAACACTAACACCGGCTCCAAGATCACATAAAGCAGTTTTAACATAGTTTCTTTTAATGGAGCATGGTATAGTAGGTACCCCCGGATCTCCTAGTTTCTTTGGTACTCCACCCTTAAAGATATAATTAGCAAGCATGGTGGAAATTTCAGCTTCTAGTATCTTTCTTTTATTTGTAACAATATCTTTCATATACTTAGCATAATGATTCATTTTAAGCATATCAGTCAAACGCATATGCAAGAAGATAGGTCTAATCATTTCAGCAAAGCGCTCAAAATCCTCATCATCCTTTTTATTGGATGGCTTAGGAGGAAAAGGCATGGGTTTCTGAACCCATGGTTCTCTTTCTTTACCGTGCTTCCTAGCAACCAAGTCTCTCTTATCATAATGTTGATTCTTTGATTGTGGGTTATCAAGATCAAAAGCAGGTTCAATCTCTACCTCATTATTATTACTAGGTTGAGCATCAATGTGAACATCATCATTAAAATTATCACTAGGTTCATGTTCATTACTAGATTGTGTTTCAGCATCAGAAATAGAAATATCATTGGGATTCTCAGGTGTGTCTATAACAGGTTCACTAGAAGCATGCAAAGTCCTATCATTTTTCTCTTTCTTCTTCTTAGAAGGACTATGTGCATCAATATTAGTTCTCCGAGAATCTTGCTCAACTCTCTTAGGATGGCCCTCAAGATACAAAGGCTCCTGGGTCATTCTCCCACCTCTAGTCATAACTCTAACAACATTATCATTGTTCTTATTATTTAATTCATTGAGCAAATCATCTTGTGCTTTAAGCACTTGTTCTACTTGAGTGGTAACCATGGATGCATGTTTACTAATAAGCTTAAGATCACCTTTAACTCTAGACATATAATCACTCAAGTGTTCAACCATATAAGCATTACGTTTCAATTGTCTACCAACATAAGCATTGAAGTTTTCTTGTTTAACAATAAAATTATGAAACTCATCCAAGCATTGACTGGCAAACTTAGTAGATGGGATTTCACACTTATCAAATCTATAGAGATAATTTACCTTTACTACCTGTGTCGGGTTATCAAGACTAGGTATCTCTTCAATAGGTGGTAAATTCTTAACGTCTTCAGCTTTAGTACCTTTTTCTTTCATAGATTTCTTTGCCTCTTGCATATCTCCCCTTTTCTTTGGAGTTGGCTTAGGAGTTGGTTTGGGAAGTGTCCAATCATTATCATTACTCAAGATATTATTCAATAACAATTCAACTTGCTCAATAGTTCTTTCCCTGAAAACACAACCAGCACAACTATCCAGGTGGTCTCTAGAAGCATCAGTTAGTCCATTATAAAAGATATCAAGTATTTCATTTTTCTTGAGAGGATGGTCAGGCAAAGCATTAAGTAACTGGAGAAGCCTCCCCAAGCTTGTGGGAGACTCTCTTCTTCAATTTGCACAAAATTAAATATTTCCCATAAGGCAGCTTGTTTCTTATGAGCAGGAAAATATTTTGTAGAGAAGTAATAAATCATATCATGTGGACTACGCACACAACTAGGAGCAAGAGAATTAAACCATATCTTACCATCACCCTTTAATGAGAAAGGAAACAATTTAAGGATATAATAATAGCAAATTTTTTCCTCATGAGTGAATAGGGTGGCTATATCATTTAATTTAGTAAGATGTGCCACAACAATTTCAGATTCATAGCCATAGAAAGGATCAGATTCAACCAAAGTAATTAACTTAGGATCGACAGAGAATTCATAATCCTTATCTGTAATGTAGATAGGTGAAGTAGCAAAAGGAGGGTCATATTTCATTCTAGCATTCAAAGACTTTTCTTTCATCTTAGCTAACAATTTCTTAAGATCATATCTATCTTTGCAAGCAAAAAGGTCTCTAGCAGTTTTGTCGTGGAATTGTCACATCAGATGTCCTAGTGAAAGGACTTAGTCATGGAGCCATCGCAACTAGGAAGCTTAAAGGGGTTAATCGGGACAAAGGACACGGGGTTTATACTGGTTCGACCCGTTATAGTGAAGGTAAAAGCCTACGATCCAGTTTTGAGTGGGATTGCTTATGTCTCGATTACCAGGGAGCGAAATCGCTTGGCCTAGCTCTCTATCTGATGTTACTTGCCCTGAACCGCCGCCGGGTCGTCCCTTTATATATAGAGGTCGACGCCCAGCGGCTCACAGAGTCCCGGCGACTCATAAACAATGTCCGACTCGGTCTCTTAACTATTCTTGCCTTACAATACAAGTCATGTACATATGGCGGTTTATCTCTACGGGCCTTAAGTCGCCTATGGGCTTTGGGCCCTTACTGAACCGCCATCTTCAACCTTGGTCTTGGGCTTCAAGAGTATTCATAGGCATAACCCGACCCCTCCTGGGCAGGTCATACCTAATAGTTATATCCCCAACATTAGGCCCCATATTGATTTGAACTGGTTCATGTCAATCTTCGACACTTAAGAAAAATATTTTGCTCTTTGCTTATGAAATTTTTATAACCTGCCATGACGTCATCCTTTGGATTTGTGGTAACCCGCCATGACATCACCTGCCATAAATGCACGTTTTTTCCAACATATCTCAATGGATCTTTTATCTTAATGACCATCCTGAAAATCGAGGCGTCTTTGCGGCTGGATAGCTACGTCTTTGGCCTCCTCGTTTTTTGCGCCCACTCACCAGTCTTCCCTTATAAATAGGCACGACTAGGTCTCTTCTCATTCTCCCCTTCCTCATATTCTTCCTCTCGCAACCCTACTGCCACTCGAGCTCCGCCTCCGCCATAGCGCATTTCGTCTTCCTCGACCTCGGCCGCTGCATCGACCTGAATCAGTCCAGAGAACGGTGGCGCCCCTCCGCAGTAGATCTGCTGTTGTAAGTCTTCTCCTTTCCGCACCTTAGATCTGCATTTGGGTTCACGGGTTCCTCTGTGTTCTTCACGGTTTCATCATAGTGTCTTTGCAGTTCTTCCATCGTGGCTTCATTTGATCCAAAAATAGTATGGAACTTATGTGATAGTTGTTTCGCGTCCATTTTTTTATACTAGCAGATCCCTCTTTCTCGCAAAGAAGCTTCATTAGAACTCATGAACTCCTCTGTACCATGTTTTTAGGTCTAGAATATTTTCTTTTCTGAACAGCCATTTGATCCAAAATAACACTTGCAACCTGTGAAACTTGTTTTATGCAACACTTAGGCAAAAACTGTATTTGTTAGATCCCCCTAACCATGGCGACTCTTATCACCGGCTTAAAAGGCAATGCTCAATCGATACTCTTGACCGCCCATGGCGGTTTTAGATAACTTAACTGCTTGAACTAGTCATGGCGGGTTAAAAAATCGGACACAATTATCCTTATACCATTAGGCCCCTTTATAAGCCGCCATCTTGAATATACACTGTAATATTTTTCTCCGTCTTAAATTTGAACCGAAAATCTTTACTCTTTCTTAGGCTTTCATCACAATGGCACCGGAAGCACCCACTTCATGCAACTGGGTCAAATCCATCGTCATAGACAACACTCTTGATGATTTTGTTAAGATCGGCTATCTACCAAAGAAGGAAGTGATATCCTACCGTGATCCTGACCCGGCGGAAGAAATTCCTCAGCCCAAAGCAGGGGAGGTCATCGTTTTCACTGACCATATGAATCGGGGGTTTTCACCACCCGGCTCAAAATTCTTCAGGGACGTCCTGCACTTCTTTGACCTCCGTCCTCAAGACATCAGACCCAATTCCGTGTCTAACATTTGCAATTTCCAAGTGTTCAGTGAAGTATCTTGGAGAAGAACCCAACATACTACTCTTCAGAGAGTTATTTTACTTGAACTGACGAATGAGTGTGCCAACGGCCAAAGCTTGGAACTTGGTGGTGTCTCAATCCAACGTCAGAGAGATGTAATTTTTCCTTATGCCAACCCACCGAGTCATCCCAAAGACTGGAATCAGACATGCTTCTATTGTCAAGACACTTCTCCGGCTGATGAAAATCCTCTGTTCGGCTTTCGTGCTCTGCGTCTGGAGCCAAACATCCACTTCCTGACAAGATAACAGCCGCCGAACGCAAGACGCTCGCCCCCACCCTGGCTAAGATCAAGGCTCTTCTGGGGAACAGGCTAAATGGCATCAATTTAGTCCGGGTTTGGCTCGCCTGGCAGGTTATTCCCTTGAGCCGCCGCCCCGTCCTGATGTGCACCTACACAGGCAAGAAAGATGATCCTCTGCGGCACAACCCTGATGATTTGCCCGAAGATTTCATCAGTGATATGACAAAGTCGCTTTTGAACGAGAGCCTAACAGATTGTGGTAAGGTGGGTTTAAGCCCCTTCTGCGAAGCTAACCCGGCTCCAGCGGTAAGCCGCCCATCTGAATAAAGTACCTTCATTTTTTGAAGTTTTTATCTATACCCATACCTTTGTTAATTTTCACAGGCTGGTGACAAATTCTAGAAGGTTAAATATGATCATGAAGCTGCGAAGAAGGCCAGGAAGGCCAAGAGAGCCGCCAGGAAACAGGCTGCAAAGAAGAAGGGAAAGAAGGCCACCGCCTCTGACTTGCTTCGGCTAGAAGATTCTTCTAAGTCGGAGGTAGCCCTTGACTCTCTTGGCTCCTTTTTTAACCATCTTATTGGCATTGATTATCAGTAGGAGGACACAGGAACAAGCTGTGGCAAGGATGAAGAGGTAACTATCATTTCCTCCTACTCCGAGCCTTTGCCAAGACAGAAAATCCGCAGAGTAACCCGGAAAGTAAGATTTTCACATCCCTTAGCTTATCAAGATCCTCAATTTCTTTTGAAGCGACAGATTCATGAGAGCCAGAGGCAGACCCGGACCAGCAAGGATGCAGAGCTCTCCTCTGGCTTACGGAACACACCAAGGAAGTGCCGGAACAAGGTTACCTCCGATTCAAATCCGTTTATCCTTTGGCGGGTCTCGCTCATCAACCACTCAATTCTTCTGACTCAAATTAGGAAACTTCACCTTCCTCCGGCGACTCAATGCAGTCTAATTTGCTGGCTTTCAAGACCGCTCCAGGGTAATGATAACCTCCTTATCCTATGTTCATTTCAATTCATTTTATTTGCACCGACCTTTTAATCTTATACAACGGAAAAGCCAAGCCCAACAAAAATGTGAAGAAGAATAAGCCGGCCGAAGAGCCAATCTTCAAAGAGCTGGAACTTGGAACGACCGCACCTGAAACCTCAACTCATGAGCCGCCACCTGAGCCAGCTCATGACACGCCAACACCCAATGCTGACCCGCCTGCCGAGCGAGCCACTGATGGCTCTGAAAACCCAGAAATCCCTAGCCCAGTCAGGACGGATGATCCTCAATTCCTTGATGTCAAGATCACCAAGACCGGCTATGTTGAATCGGGGAGGCCAACCATACTGGCCAAATGTTTCGCCAAGGAGGAGCTTCTGGAACGCCGCAGGGTCAAGCTTGATGTTGCTGATTATACTCATATGAGTATTGGAGAGGTTTTTTCTGGCTATATGAGCCAGGTGCACAGTAGCCGTGACACTGAAATTAATATGGTGAAGCAGATGCACCAGAAGTTTGAGGTGCAATCTTTTCTCTATACTCATTTATCCTTACTATGCCAGCCACCAAGTCTATTGCTTATGATGAATACACTGTAGACTTAGAAACAAACTTAGTGACATTAGTAATATATTTGGATAAAATATGTAAGAAATCCGGCTTACTCCGTAGTCCCCAAGGGGCGGCTTAATCAGCATGTTTGAGCCGGTCCTTCATATGGCTGTATAGAATAAAGTACTTGAAAAGCTTGAACAACAATATGCATTAGACCCCAAGTGCCAAGTACTCTTGCTTGCAAAGTGCTTGGGACTTACTGTCATGAACCGCCACTTTAAGTAAAATTCTTGAGTAGACATTAGCCCCCAAGTGCCAAGTGTTGTTGCTTGCAAAAGGCTTGGGACTTAATATTGCACCATGATAGTCCTGATTTTGATCCGGTATTTGTATAGGCCACAACTAGTCAACTTGAATCAGAAGTATCTGATTTGAAGAACCGCCTTGAAGCCCAAGAGATGGAAACCCAAAGAGCCGACTCCAAGTTTAAATTCGGCATTTCTGAACAAGAGAAACTGAAGAAAGACTTTGAAATGGAGAAAAAGGCCTGGTCTGATGAAAAAATTGCTTTGATCAATCGAGCTGAGAAGGCGGAGGCGGCTCTTGAAGAGACGACCGGTGAATTATCCGGCTTAAAACGCCATGTCTCTCAGATGGTCTCAGCCATCTTTGGTAAGTCGCCCTGCAAGTGTCAAATATTTGAATCTTTTTAGTAATCATATAACCTTTCATTAACTCACCTGACATTGTTTTATGCAGGCCCTAGGAGTTCAAATCTGAATCAGCACATGCTGATAAAGCTGAAGGCGGTTTACACATTGGTGGAACAACTTTACACCGGGTCTTAATGTGCCTTAGCCACAGTGGCCCTATCGAATGAAGTGCCTACCCTCCTGGCGGATGTATTAAGGAAGCTTTCTGTGCTGCCCCAGTGGTTCACCGAACTAAGGTGATCATCTGCAAAAGCCGAAGTTGTGGCTGCTTTAACCCGGGCCAAAGCTTGGTTGCCGGAGTTAGACCCGGCTGACATCGCCATAGGTTATCCAAGCCTTAAGGAGGACGACACTCCCTTTGAACAGGAAGACTTTGCCACCTGTGTGAAGGAGATATGCCCCGTGGCCACCCTGATAGCTGATGAAGCGGATCTCACCAAGTACCATCCAGGCTATGACATGGAGAACCGGAGAATTCCAACGCCACATAACAAAGTGACCAGCCTGATCCCCCCACTCCGTAAGCATACCTTCCCCCCTGAAGTTGACCCGGCCGGACTAATTGATGATGAAGCTGGATTTGAAGCTTTGAATGGCATTGGCTGGTCATCATCAACCTTCCAGGAAAGGGAACATGGCGAAGAAGCGGATAGGGCTGACCCGGATGCTTCAGGTCAACACGAGAATTAATCCGCCAGGCGGCTCATACCTGTGATGTGCTTTGAAAAACAATATTAACCATTCAGACTCGGGGAGTCATGTAATAGAGTAGAAATAACTTTGCTTTGCCGTGCCATCATGCACGTTTTGGTGCTCAATACTATTAAGATGCCATCTTATGTTCACCCGTGTTATACTTATCATCTGTTTTCCTCATGCTTGACCAAGTCTTTTAACTGACTTGCACACAGAAATAGATCACAAGATCCCTTGGCGGTTTACCGCAAGGCGGGTTATGATATCTTGATATATAAAAGAATCACGGATAAGCCTGTTGTGACATAAAATTTTGAAACACAACTATAATATCATACCAGTGATCTTTTGATTTGTACTGCCGATTTATATGACCCGAACAGTAAGGGTGACAACTCAATCTTTGGAAACCAACCCCCAAAGATATGATGATTCTCATATATTGGCGACTTATCAGCCAAAATCAAGCCGAGTTAAATTTAAACCACGCTTCCACTTAGATCTTTGAACAAAAAGTATCAAGTCAAAAGAAAGGCTTCTTGCAAATAAAACTTAAACCAAATAGAATGAAAAAAATTCAAGGCTTCTGATTCAAATACGATAAGTAAACCATTCCAAAGGGGTTAAGCTATGATTCGAATATGATCATGTAGCCCCAGTGGCTTTGGCGTTGCGCCGATCAAGAGGGTACCGACAGCTATGTTCTCACTAGTAGAAAAAGGGTCAAACGTGAAGCACATTAGTGCCAGTTTGTAAAAAACCCGGCACTAATGTGATCAATAGTGCCGGTTCAATTGGCTATGCATTAGTGCTGGTTCTTAATGAACCTTTAGTACCGGTTCGTGCCACGAACCGGTACTAAAGGGGTGGTGGCAGGCTGGCGTCAGGCCAGGGCCCCACGAGCCCCTTTAGTGACGGTTTGTGACACAAACCGGTACTAAAGGTCTAACCTATAGTACCGGTTTGCGTCACCAACCGGCACTACAGAGTCTTAACCTATAGTCCCGGTTGAAGACACAAACCGGCACTATAGGGCAATTTTCAAACTCTACCCCCCCCCCCCCCGTGTATCGCCATTTCAGTTTTGAAAAAATCAAAAGAAAATGATAAAAACTTCAGAAAATAAAATCTTTCGAGAGGTAGTTATATTACTACATCTACTAGTTAGGAAAATTTGAAAACTTAAATTTGGACATGTTTTGCAAAAAGTGTAGGGAAAATGTAAAACGGCTATAACTTTTGCATACGATGTCGGAAAAAAACGTATGATATATCAAAAAATTCAGCACGAAAATCCGCATCCGATGGAGACTGCCTACGGCCTGTTTGGAATTTTTTAGAATCCTCAAATTCCAAAAGGAAAAAAGATATGGTCAAATTTCAGTTTTTCTAAAAAAATTGGTTAAATCTGGTCAAACTACTTATTCAAGAAGTATTAATGTTACTACATAATTATTCAAGAATATTAGTGTTACTCAATAATTATTTCAATTTTTTGAATTTTGGTCAAATATGGTCAAACTATGGTCAAACTGTGGTCAAACTATGGTCAAACTTATTCAAGAAATATTAGCGTTACTAAATAATTACTGTTTTTTAGAATAATAGTTTCAAACTCAAACGGTGAAATGTGTGACTTCATACTAAAGGTCCCCCATACCAGGGCGTGAGCTCATGCCACGTGGTGGCACTTTAGCGCCGGTTCGTGCCGAACCGGTACTACAGGGGGGGGGCTTTAGTGCCCACACTTAAGTGCCGGTTCCATAACCGGCACTAAAGGCCCTTACAAACCGGTTTTAAAGGTCCGTTTTCTACTAGTGTCTCTTTGGTTCGAATACGACCTATGTTTGAACAGGAAGCCCCCTAATGAACTTGAGAGTTTTTTAACGACTCTGATTCGAATAGAGAGTCGATTCCCAAAAGGGGTTGAGATATGATTCGAATATGATCAAGAAGCCCCCTAGTGAGCTCGGCAGTGTGCTGATCAAGAGGGTACCGATAGCTATGTTCTCTTTGGTTCGAATACGACCTATGTTTGAACAGGAAGCCCCCTAGTGATCATAAGGTTTAACGGCTAGATTCAAATACGATCATAAGCCGGATCAAGCGGGCAAGCTAGATTCGAATATGATCAGCCCCCAAGTGATCATTTGAAATGACAATGACAATGGCATATTACCTTTGAGGATGAAAAAGGACAGAGGTCCTGCTTTATTAGTTATCATAATATATACATCGTCAAAATATGTACATCATGAGAGCCGATGGCTCAAGTGTAGTAAGGCCGAAGATGAGCGATATTCCATGGCCGGCGGGTCTCCTCCTCCGACTTACATGAGTCTTTATGCTCTCGAACATCGATAAGGTAGTATGAACTGTTGTTCAAGTTCTTGCTGACCACAAAGGGCCCTTCCCAAGGTGGGGATAACTTGTGTGCATCAGTTTGATCCTGGATGAGCCGGAGCACCAAATCACCTTCCTGAAAGGTTCTGGACTTAACCTGGCGGCTATGATAGTGGCATAGGTCCTGTTGGTAAATCGCCGAACGAGCTGCTGCCAAGTCACTCTTTTCATCTAACAAGTCAAGTGCATCCTGACGTGCTTGTTCATTGTCTGCCTCAACATAAGCCACCACGCGGGGCGAGTCATGATGGATGTCACTAGGGAGAACCGCCTCGGCTCCATAAACCATGAAGAAAGGCGTATAACCCATAGACCTGTTAGGAGTAGTATTGATGCTCCATATCACAGAGGGTAACTCCTCAACCCAACAACTCCGCGTCTGTTGCAAGGGGACCAAAAGCCGGGGATTTATATCTTTCAAGATTTCCTGATTGGCTCTTTCAGCTTGACCATTGGACTGGGGATGAGCCACTGATGAAACATCAAGCCGAATATGCTCACGTTGACAAAACTCTTCCATGGCGCCTTTGGACAGATTAGTGCCATTATCAGTTATAATGCTATGTGGAAAACCAAAACAAAAAATCACCTTTTTCATGAATTGCACCACCGTGGCTGCATCACACTTACTAACTGGATCTGCCTCAACCCACTTTGTAAACTTGTCAACCGCCACCAAGAGGTGGGTCTTTTTATCTTTGGACCTTTTGAAAGGCCCAACCATGTCAAGCCCCCAGACTGCAAACGGCCAAGTAATTGGAATCATCCTCAACTCTTGAGCCGACACATGAGCACGTCTCGAGAACTTCTGACAAACGTCACATCAACTGACCAGATCCTCCGCATCAGCATGAGCCGTCAGCCAATAAAATCCATGATGGAAAGCCTTGGCTACAAGGGACTTTGACCTGGCATGATGGCCACAGTCCCCTTCATGAATCTCATGAAGAATTTCTTGACCTTCCTCAGGAGAAACACAACCCTGAAACGCCCCAGTGACGCTGCGATGATGCAACTCGCCATTGGCAATTGTCATTGAATTAGATTGCCGGGTTATCTGCCTGGCCAAGGTTTCATCCTCAGGTAACTTGCCCCGGGTCATGTAAGCCAAGTATGGCACTGTCCAATCTGGGATGACGTGAAGAGCCGCCACCAATTGTGCTTCCAGGTCAGGAACAACCAAGTCTTCCTTTGTAGGTAACTTGACAAAAGGGTTATGCAGAATATCCAAGAAAGTATTAGGCGGCACCGGCTTACGCTGAGAGCCCAGCCGGCTTAAGGCATCAGCCGCCTCATTCTTTCTGCGGTCAATGTGCTCCACTTGGTAACCCTTGAAATATCCAGCAATGGCATCAACTTCACGGCGATAAGCCGCCATGAGAGGATCCTTGGAATCCCACTTGCCTGATACTTGTTGAGCCACCAAATCTGAGGCACCAAAACACCTTACCTAGCTTAAACTCATCTCCTTAGCCATCCGAAGACCATGGAGTAAGGCCTCATACTCAGCTGCATTGTTAGTACAGGGAAACATCAATTGTAGCACATAACAAAATTTGTCACCTCGAGGGGAAGCTAGAACAACTCCAGCCCCCGAGCCCTCCAATTGCCTGGACCCATCGAAGTGAATAGTCCAATACGTGTTGTTTGGCTTCTCTTCGAGCATCTGCAGTTCTGTCCAATCGTTGATGAAGTCCACCAGTGCTTGAGACTTGATAGCAGTGCGTGGCACATACTTTAAACCATGAGGCCCAAGTTCAATGGCCCACTTGGCGACTTGTCCTGTGGCCTCTCTGTTTTGGATGATATCTCCTAAAGGAGCAGAACTGACCACAGTGATGGGATGACCCAGAAAATATTGCTTAAGCTTCCGGCTTGCCATAAACACCCCATAAACGAGCTTCTACCAATGTGGATACCTTTGCTTGGATTCAACAAGTACCTCACTCATGTAATAAACCGGCCTTTGAACCGGATGCTCCTTGCCAGCCTCCTTGCGTTCCACCATAATGGCTACATTGACAACACGTGTGTTAGCAGACACATATAACAATAAGGGCTCCTTATCAATGGGAGCAGCAAGGACTAGCGGCTCAGCTAGCTGTCTCTTCAAGTCTTCAAAGGCAGTATTAGCAGCATCACTCCAGACGAAGTCATCTGTCTTCTTCATCATATGATATAGTGGTATGGCCTTCTCACCTAACCGGCTTATGAACCGGCTTAAAGCAGCAATACGACCCGCCAAACGCTGGACATCATTGATACACGCCGGTTTAGCCAAAGAAGTGATTGCCTTGATCTTCTCTGGGTTAGCTTCAATGCCCCTGTTGGAAACCAGAAAACCCAAAAGCTTACCTGCAGGCACAGCAAAAACACATTTGGCCGGGTTAAGCATCATCTTGTAGACCCGGAGATTATCAAAGGTCTCCTTCAGATCATCTATCAATGTCTTTCTCTGGATTTCACCATAATGTCATCCACATATGCATGAACATTGCGCCCAATCTGATTGTGAAGACAGTTCTACACACATCGCTGATAAGTCGCCTAGGCACTCTTAAGCCCAAAGGGCATAGACACATAGCAGAAGGCTCCAAATGGAGTAATAAAAGCCGTCTTCTCCTGGTCCTTAACTTCCATCTTGATCTGATGATAACCATAATAAGCATCCAAAAAGCTCAAATGCTCACAAACCGCCATAGCATCAATGATTTGATCGATACGAGGGAGAGCAAAGGGATCAGCCGGACAAGCCTTGTTTAAGTCCGTGTAGTCCAAACACATACGCCAAGTGTCGTTCTTCTTAAGCACTAGCACCGGGTTAGCCAACCACTCTGGATGAAAAACTTCAATAATGAACCCGGCCGCCAAGAGCCGGGCCACTTCTTCACCAATGGCCTTATGCCTCTCTTCATTGAACCGTCGAAGAAATTGCTTGACCGGCTTAAATTTCGGTTAAATATTGAGAGTGTGCTCAATGAGTTCTCTTGGTACACCTGACATGTTAAAAGGTTTCCATGCAAAGTTGTCCCGGTTCTCACGGATGAACTCAATGAGCGTGCTTTCCTATTTGGGATCCAGATTGGCACTGATACTGAACTGCTTAGATGAGTCGCCTGGAACAAAACTGACAAGCTTGATATCATCAGCCGACTTAAACTTCATTACCAGCTCATGCTCTGTGGTTGGCTTCTTCAAATACGTCATGTCCGCTGGGTCAACATTGTCCTTGTAGAACTTCAACTCCTCTGTTGCACAAACAGATTCAGCATAAGCAGCATCGCCTTCCTCACATTCCAAGGCTATCTTCTGGCTCCCATGCACTGTGATGGTACCCTTATGACCCGACATCTTGAGCTGCAAATAAACATAACACGACCGTGCCATGAACTTGGCATAAGCCGGCCGTCCAAACAGGGCGTGATATGGGCTCTTGATTTTGACCACCTCAAAGGTTAACTTCTCATCCCTAGGATCATGCTCATCTCTGAAGGCGACCTCCAGCTCAATCTTACCCACTGGGTACACCGACTTACTAGGGACCACTCCATGAAAAGCAGTGTTGGAAATCTTGAGATTTTTATCAGTCAAACCCATGCGACGAAAAGTCTCATAATAGAGGATGTTGATGCTATTGCCTCCATCCATGAGCACTTTAGTAAATTTATATCCACCAACCTGAGGTGCCACCACCAAGGACAAGTGACTCAGATTGTCAACCCGGGGAGGGTGATCTTCCCTACTTCATATAATAGGCTGCTCAGACCATCTCAAATAATGAGGAACTGCCAGCTCAATAGCGTTCACAACCCTCTTATGAAGCTTCTTGCCCCGTTTGCACAAACTGGTGGTAAACACGTGATATTGTACACTATTCAGCTGCTTTGGATGACTCTGGTATCCACCCTGTAGCTGTTGCTGTTGACCTCACTGGCCAGATTGCTGATTATAACCACCTTGATTACCTTGAGAGTTTTGAAAATTGGAATTTGAACCGCCGCCCGGGCCATGAAAGCCGCTGCCACCTGAGCCGCCGCCCGGCCCATGATTACCGTCGAACATGTTGGAATTCTTGAAAGCCTTCATGATCGTGCAGTCCTTCCATAGGTGAGTGGCCGGTTTCTATGGGGTGTCGTGTCTCGGACAGGGCTCATTCAGCAACTGCTCAAGCATGGGACTTGACCTGCCGGACCGAGGAGGTGGCCTCCCCTTACGTTGGTGATTGTTGCCCTGCGCATTGGTGTTAGCCACAAACTCCAAGCTACCATCAGCCTTACGTTTATTATTACCTCCTTGATTTGTCGAGTTATGCTGAGGACCCTTAGCATTGCCGTTCTTTTTTTCCCTCCACGTCTTCTCATCATCAGACCCCGGATCCTTGGTACTATCAGAGTCGGCGTACTTGATTAGAGCCGCCATTAGCTGGCCCATGTCATTACAATCGCGCTTGAGCCACCCTAACTTCATCTTCAGAGGCGTAAAACAACATTTTTTCTCCAACATTAAGACTGCGGTGCCGGCATCCATCTTATCAGATGAATGTATTATGGCCTTGACCCGGCGCACCCAGTGGGTCGTGGACTCACCCTCCTCTTGCTTGCAATCAGTCAAATCCACAATTGACATAGGCTGCCTGCATGTATCTCTGAAGTTTTGAATGAACCGGGCTTTTAACTCTGCCCATGAACTAATGGAATTCGGCGGTAGCCCCTTCAACCAAGTGCGGTCCGTCCCATCCAACATCATGGTGAAGTACTTGGCCATCGCATCGTCACCGACTTCCAGCAACTCCATAGCCATCTCGTAGCTTTCAATTCACGCCCCAGGCTGTAAGTTGGCCGTATAATTAGGCACCTTTCTAGGCCCTTTGAAATCCTTGGGCAAACGCTCGTTAAGCAGAGCCGGCACCAGACAGGGGACACCTCTGGTCCTGGTGGTCGCGCCTGCCTCCATAGAAGTCATTGGATAAACTGAAAAAGGCTGGTAAGCTGCTAGCTGAGCCGCCTGCTCAGCCGCCTACTAAGCCGCCCACTCAGCCTCTTGACGTATTCTGCCCTGAGCTCCATCACGCGCCGGGTCATGCCCGCACGGCTGGTCACGGCGCCGGGCGTTGCTTGAAACAGCCGCTGAATCCATATGCCTGCTATAACTCGGGCTTCGGCTTGGACGAGGGGTTGAATGAATCCCGTCCCGACTATATGAGTACGTCTCCTGCTGTGCTAAAGCTGTCTGAAGAAGTTCTCTAACCCTGCGAGTTTCAACCGCCGTCGGAGAGTCGCCCTCCACCGGTAGAGTCGCCAGTCATGCCGCCATAGCGATCATGTTCTCCAACGGGTTAGAATAATGACCCGGTGGTGTTGGTACATACTGAGGTGGAACCGTATTCATCCGGGGAGGCTCCATCGTACGCTGCTGAACCGGCATCCCAGCCCCGGGCGTTGCAACCGGTTTACCTTCGGCAGATTACTGGGCCCTGCCCTGGGTGTTCGGAAGAGATTTCGAGGATCATAATCCGGGGGCAGACGGGACTGACTCTTTTGGTACCTTCTCCTCATGACCTCGTTTTGACGCATTCTGATCCATCGTGAGTTGGAAAGCCTGCGACTGAATCTGCTGAGCCTGAGCGTCCAGAGCCGCCCACTCTGGAGTTATCCAGACATCTTCCGCCGCCAGGTCTTCCTTAGCATGTACTATATCCAGCTTTAACTGTGCGACTTCTGCATCATGTTGAGCTTGATCCACCGGGTTGACTGCGGCGGTTAACAGAGCTGTCATCTTATCCATGAGATCCATCAGCACCTGAGCTGGCGGGCGCACAGGGCCTCTTGCCCCGGCTGCCGCTGACCCAGAGGTTATTGCTACAACAGTTGTAGAATTTTGAATGGGTTGCGTGCCAGCCATGAAGATCCCAACTCTGCTCGGCGGCTCAAGGAGGTTTGGAATACTACTGCCATCGGAGCAGCCTCCAAGCCCGCCGTCTTGCAATTGATACAATGAATCCGTCTCACCTGTGGACGACTCACCATCATAGTAGATGGCTGTCTCACCAGCCAACACAGATCCATCAGGAAGTTCCCCTCCGTGGATGCATCCCACGAAGGCACGCTTCATAGCAGGCTGAGCCCGGGCAGGTCTCGCACGCTGAGCCATCTCGTCGAGGTCGGTGCAGATGTCCAGCTCAGGGCCCGGCTCGCCGATCTTGCTGATGAAGACATGGATTCCGCCGAAGGGGACCCGGTACCCGTACTCAATTGAGCAGGCCTCGGGGCCCCAGCCTTCGTCGTTGATGTAGATCTTGCCGCGACGACTCTTGGTCATCCGGCCCACAACGTATCCCTTGAGCCCTTCGAAGCTGCCCTTCAAGAACTCAAATCCACCATGCGCTGGCCCCACAGTGGGCGCCAACTGTCGTGGAATTGTCACGTCAGATGTCCTAGTGAAAGGACTTAGTCGTGGAACCATCGCAACTAGGAAGCTTAAAGTGGTTAATCGGGACAAAGGACACGGGGTTTATACTGGTTCGGCCCCTTACGGTGAAGGTAAAAGCCTATGATCCAGTTTTGAGTGGGATTGCTTATGTCTCGATTACCAGGGAGCGAAATCGCTTGGCCTAGCTCTCGATCTAATATTACTTGCCCTGAACCGCCGCCGGGTCGTCCCTTTATATACAGAGGTCGACGCCCAGCGGCTCACAGAGTCTCGGCCAGCTCATAAACAATGTCCGACTTGGTCTGTTAACTATTCTTGCCTTACAATACAAGTCATGTACATATGGTGGTTTATCTCTACGGGCCTTAAGTCGCCTCTAGGCTTTGGGCCCTTACTGAACTGCCATCTTCAACCTTGGTCTTGGGCTTCAAGAGTATTCATAGGTATAACCCAGCCCCTCCTCGGTGGGTCATACCTAATAGTTATATCCCCAACAAGTTTCTTCATCCATAACATAACCCTCAGGTACAACAGACAATTCATATCTACGGGGAGAATTTTCATCATCACTTTCATCAATATTATCAGTTTCAATAATTTCATTCTCTCTAACCCTAGCAAGCTGTTCATCTAGAAGTTCACCTAATGGCACAATATTATCAAGCAGAGAAGTAGTTTCATCATAAGCATCATGCATAGCAGAAGTGGCATCATCAATAACATGCAACATATCAGAATCAATAGTAGGTGGTAACCCGGGGAGAAGATATGGGCCATATGGGCAATAAGAGGGGAGAGCACCAGCCCACAAGGGGTAGCACCCCCCTATGGAAGGAGGTCGAATAGGAGAAGGAGAAGAGGGGGTTCGGGCCCCTTCCTTCTCTCTTTCCCCTTCCCTTTTCTTCTCCGACAATTAAGGAAGGGGGAAGGCCGAATTGGGGAAGACCCCAAGTAGGATTCGACCTACTTGGGGCGCCCCCTGGCTGCCTCTCCTCCCCTCCAACCTATATATATATATATATATGTGTGTGTGTGTGTGTGTGTGTGTGTGTGTGTGTGTGTGTGGTGAGGGGGTGCCTAGAACATACAACATCAATTTTTGGCCGTGTGTGGTGCCCCCCTCCATAGTTTACACCCCCAGCCATATTCTCGTGGTGCTTAAGCGAACCCCTGCGCGGATCACTTCACCATCACCGTCACCACGCCATCGTGCTGACGGAACTCATCTACTACCTCGACACCTTGTTGGATCAAGAAGGCGAGGGACATCACCGAGCTGAACATGTGCAGAACTCGGAGGAGTCGTACATTCGGTACTTGTTCAGTCGGAGCTAGAAGAAGTTCGACTACACCAACCGAGTTGTCAAACGCTTCCGCTTACGGTCTACGAGGGTACGTAGTCACTCCCCCCCTTGTTGCTATGCATCTCCTAGATAGATCTTGCGTGAGCGTATGAGTTTTTTTGAAATTGCATGCTACGTTCCCCAACAGTGGCATCCGAGCCAGGTCTATGCGTAGATGATTGATAATCCACAAGTATAGGGGATCGCAACATTTTTTAGGGTAGAGTATTCAACCCAAATTTATTGATTGGACAAAAGGGGAGCCAAAGAATATTCTCAAGTATTAGCAGCTGAGTTGTCAATTCAACCACACCTAAAAGACTTAATATCCGCAACAAAGTATTTATTAGCAAAGTAGTATGGAGGTAACGGTAACGGTGGCAAAAGTAACAGTAACAGTTTTGTAGTAATCGTAACAGTGGCAACGGAGAAGTAACTAAGCAAAGATCAATATGTGAAAAGCTAATATGCAATGGATCAATGATGGATAATTATGTCAGATGCAATTCATAATGCATAGTTATAACATAGGGTGACACAGAACTAGCTCCAGTTCATCAATGTAATGTAGGCATGTATTCCGAATATAGTCATACATGCTTATGGAAAAGAACTTGCATGACATCTTTTGTCCTACCCTCCCGTGGCAGAGGGTCCTATTGGAAACTAATGGATATTAAGGCCTCCTTTTAATAGAGTACCGGACCAAAGCATTGGCACTTAGTGAACACATGAACTCCTCAAACTACGGTCATCACAGGGAGTGGTCCCGATTATTGTCACTTTGGGGTTGCCGGATGATAACACATAGTAGGTGACTATTGACTTGCAAGATAGGATCAAGAACTCACATATATTCATGAAAACATGATAGTTTCAGATCTGAAATCATGGCACTCGGGCCCTAGTGACAAGCATTAAGCATGGCAAAGTCATAGCAACATCAATCTTAGAACATAATGGATACTAGGGATCAAACCCTAACAAAATTAACTCGATTACATGGTAAATCTCATCCAACCCATCACCTTCCAGCAAGCCTACAATGGGATTACTCATGCATGGCAGTGAGCATCATGAAATTGGTGATGGAGGATGGTTGATGACGATGATGGCGATGGATTCCCCTCTCGGGAGCCCCAAACGGACTCCAGATCAGCCCTCCTAAGGAAGATTAGGGCTTGGCGGCAGCTCCATATCATAAAACGTGATGAATCCTTGGACGTGAATATTTGGAGTTGAGGTTGAGGTCGGTGGAGGTCCAGTGGGCCCACGAGGCAGGGGGCGTGCCCCATGGGGTGGGCACGCCCTGCACCCTCGTGCACAGGGTGTGGGCCCCCTTATGTTGATTCTTTCGCCAATATTTTTTATTAGTTCCAAAAAGTGACTTCGTGGAGTTTCAGGTCATTCCGAGAACTTTTATTTCTGCACAAAAATAACACCATGGCAATTCTGCTAAAAACAACGCCAGTCCGGGTTAGTTCCATTCAAATCATGCAAGTTAGAGTCCAAAACAAGGGCAAAAGTGTTTGGAAAAGTAGATATGTTGGATACGTATCAATGATATGCACGAGTAGAACACAATGAGTTGTGGGCGGTGATCGTCATACTGCTTACCACCAATGTCTTAATTTGATTCAGCGGTATTGTTGGATGAAGCAGCCCAGACCAACCTTACATGACCATGTTCATGAGACCAGTTCCACCGATAGACATGCAACTAGTTTTGCATAAAGGTGGCTGGCGGGCATTTGTTTCTCCTACTTTTGTTGAATCGAACTTGACTGCGGCCGGTCCTTGTTGAAGGTTAAAACAACAAACTTGATAAATCACCGTTGTGGTTTTTTGTGCCTTTGGTAAGAACAGTTATTGCTAGAAGCCCGTAGCAGCCACGTAAAACTTGCAACAACAAAGTAGAGGACGTCTAACTTGTTTTTGCACGGCATGTTGTGATGTGATATGGTCAAGACATGATGTGATATATGTTATTGTATGAGATGATCATGTTTTGTAAAAGTCATCGGCAACCGGTAGGAGCCTTATGGTTTTCTCTTTATTGTATGAAATGCAAATGCCATGTAATTGCTTTAGTTTATCACCATGCGGTAGCGATAGTTGTAGAAGCAATAGTTGACGAGACGACCACGACACAACGATGGAGATCAAGGTGTCGAGCTGGTGACAATGGAGATCATGGCGATGCTTTGGATATGGAGATCAAAAGCACAAGATGATGATGTCTATATCATGTCACATATTTTGATTGCATGTGATGTTTATCTTTTATGCATCTTATTTTGGATCATGTATCGTTTAGATGACTTGAGGGATGTCTATCTAAGTGGGAGTTCTTAAGTAATTTGATTAATTGAACTTAGTTTATCATGAACTTAGTCCTGATAGTATTTGCATATCTATATTGTAGATCAATGGCCTGTGCTACCATTGATGTCTACTAGAACTACGTCGGTATTTCCCCAAAGAGGAAGGGATGATGCAGTATAGCGATGGTAGGTATTTCCCTCTGTGTTGAGACCAAGGTTATCGAACCAGTAGGAGAACCTCCTCACACCACGTAAACATCACCTACACACAAATAAAAAATACTCGCAACCCGACGTGTAAAGGGTTGTCAATCCCTTTCGGGTACAACACCTCAAGATAGGCAAATAACGTGAGGTAAAAGTGGTAGATAGGATAAATAGATCGTGGAACAAATAAATTGCAGCAAGGTATTTTTGTATTTTTGGTTTAATAGATCTGAAAATAAATGCAAAGGAAAATAGATCGCAAAGGCAAATATGATGAAAAAGACCCGGGGGCCATAGGTTTCACTAGTGACTTCTCTCGAGAAAAATAGCAAATGGTGGGAAAACAGTTACTGTTGGGCAATTGATAGAACTTCAAATAATCATGACGATATCCAGGCAATGATCATTATATAGGCATCACGTCCAAGATTATTAGACGAACTCCTGCCTGCATCTAGTACTACTTTTTTTTAATATAACTGCATCTACTACTATTACTCCACACATCCAGCATGCATCTAGTGTATTAAGTTCATGGAGAAATGGAGTAATGAAATAAGAATGATGACATGATGTAGACAAGATCTATTTATGTAGAAATAGACCCCATTTTGTTATCCTTAATAGCAACGATACATACGTGTGGTTTCCCCTTCTGTCAATGGGATCAAGCACCGTAAGATCGAACCCATCACAAAGCACCTCTTCCCATTGCAAGATAAATAGATCAAGTTGGCCAAACAAAACCCGACTATCGGAGAAGAAATACGAGGCTATAAGTAATCATGCATATAAGAGATCAAAGAAGACTCAAATAACTTTCGTGGATAAAAACATAGGTCTGATCATAAACTCAAAGTTCATCGGATTTGAACAAACACACCGCAAAAAGGCTTGAATCATATGGATCTCCAAGAGACCATTGTATTGATAATCAAGAGAGAGAGAGAGAGGAAGCCATTTAGCTACTAACTACGGACCTGTAGGTCTACAAAGAACTTTTACTCACACATCATCGGAGAGGCACCAATGGAAGTGGTGAACCCCTCTGTGATGGTGTCTAGATTGGATCTGGTGGTTCTGGACTCTGCGGCGGCTGGAATTGATTTTCGTCGACTCCCCAAGGGTTTCTGGAATATTGGGGTATTTATAGAGCAAAGAGACGGCTCAGGGGGCACCCGAGGTGGGCACAACCCACCTGGGAGCGCCTGGGCCCCCAGGCGCGCCCTGGTGGGTGCTGCCCCCTTGAGGCACCCCAGGTGCTTTCTTGGCCCACTGGATGTCTTCTGGCCCAAAAAAATCCTCAAAGAGTTTCGCTGCGTTTGGACTCCGTTTGGTATTGATTTCCTGCGATGTAAAAAACATGCAGAAAACAACAACTGGCACTGGGCACTATGTCAATAGGTTAGTACCAAAAAATGATATAAAATGACTATAAAATGACTGTAAAACATCCAAGAATGATTATATAATAGCATGGAACAATAAAAAATTATAGATATGTTGGAGACATATCAACCCTTCCCTTGGATTTTAACGCATTCCTGGAGAAAGCTAAGTTTAAATATGATGGTAGCAACTACACAGACCGAGTCCGTAACTTGAGGATTATCCTCATTGATGCACAGAAGAATTATGTTCTTGATGCACCGCTAGGTGAAAGGCCTATTGCAGGAGCAGATGTTGATGTTTTGAACTTTTGGCAATCTCGATCTGATGACTACCCGATAGTTCAGTGTGCCATGCTTTACAGCTTAGAATTGAGACTTGAAAGATGTTTTGAACGCCATGGAGCATATGAGATGTTCCAAGAGTTGAAGTTAATATTTCAACCAAATGCCCGAGTTGAGAGATATGAAGTCTCCAACAAGTTCTATAGCTGCAAGATGGAAGAGAATAGTTCTGTCAGTGAACACATACTCAGAATGTTTGGATATCATAATCACTTGACTCAGCTAGGAGTTAATCTTCTAGATGATAATGTTATTGACAGAGTTCTCCAATCACTGCCACCAAGCTACAAAGGCTTCATGATGAACTATAATATCCAAGGGATGGAGAAAAGAATTCCCGAGCTCTTTGTAATGCTCAAAGTTGTGGAGGTAGAAATCAAGAAGGAGCATCAAGTGTTGATGGTTAAAAAGACCAATAGTTTCAAGAAAAGGGGCAAGGGAAAGAAAATGAACTTCAAGAAGAATGACAAGCAAGTTGCCACTCTCGGGAAGAAGCACAAAGTTGGATCCAAGCCTGAAACTGAGTGCTTCTACTGCAAAGGGACTTGCCACTTGAAGCGAAACCGCCCCGAGTATTTTGGCAGATAAAAAGGATGACAAAGTGAATAAAGGTATATTTGATATACATGTTACTAATGTGTACCTTGCTAATGCTCGTAGTAGCGCCTGGGTATTTGATACTGTTTTGGTTGCCCATATTTGTAACTCGAAATAGAAGCTACGGATTAAACTAAGATTGGCTAAGGACGAGGTGACGATGCGCGTCAGGAATGGTTCCAAGGTCGATGTGATCACCGTCGGCACGCTACCTCTACATCTACCTTCGGGATTAGTTTTAGACCTGAATAATTGTTATTTGGTGCCAGCATTGAGCATGAACATAATATCTGGATCTTGTTTAGTGCGAGACGGTTATTCATTTGATTTAGAGAATAATGGTTGTTCTATTTATATGAGTAATATCTTTTATGGTCTTGCACCCTTGAAGAGTGGTCTATTTAATTATGTTGAATCTCGATTGTGGTAATAGACATATTCATAATATTGATGCCAAAAGGTGCAAAGTTGATAATGATAGTGCACCATATTTGTGGCACTGCCATTTAGGTCATATTGGTGTAAAACGCATGAAGAAACTCCATGCAGATTGACTTTTGGAATCACTTGATTATTAATCATTTGATACTTGCGAACCATGCCTCATGGGCAAGATGACTAAAACTCTGTTCTCCGGAACAATGGAGCGAGCTAATAACTTATTAGAAATAATACATACCGGTGTATGCGGTCCGATGAGTGTTGAGGCACGCGGCGTGTATCGTTATTTTCTAACCTTCACAGATGATCTGAGCAGACATGGGTATATCTACTTAATGAAACACAAGTCTGAAACATTTGAAAAGTTCAAACAATTTTAGAGAGAAGTGGAGAATCATCATAACAAGAAAATAAAGTTTCTACAATCTGATCGCGGAGGCGAATATTTGAGTTACCAGTTTTGCCTTCATTTAAAACAATGTGGAATAGTTTCACAACTCATGCCACCTGGAACACCACAGTGTAATGATGTGTCCGAACGTTGTAACCATACTTTATTAGATATGGTGTGATCTATGATGTCTCTTATAGTAGATCTTGATGAGGTAATTATACCTTCTCTCAATTTGGAAAGTAGCTCATCAGAGAAATCCGTTCTCATGATGCCTACACCAACTAGAGAGGAAGCTAATGATGATGATCATGAAACTTTAGATCAAGTTACTACCAAACCTTGTAGGTTAACCAGAACATGATCGACACCAGAGCGGTATGGTAATCCTGTTCTGGAAGTCATGTTACTAGACCATGGCGAACCTACGACCTATGAAGAGGCTATGATGAGCCCAGATTTCAATAAATGGCTTGAGGCCATGAAATCTGAGATAGGATCCATGTATGAGAACAAAGTGTGGACTTTGGTGGATTTTCCCGATGATCGGCAAGCCATGTAGAATAAATGGGCCTTCAAGAAGAAGACTGACGCTGATGGTAATGTTACTGTCTATAAAGCTCAACTTGTCGCAAAAGGTATTCGACAAGTTCAAGGAGTTGACTATGATGAGACTTTCTCACCAGTAGTAATGCTTAAGTCTGTCCGAATCATGTTAGCAATTGCCGCATTTTATGATTATGAAATACGGCAAATGGACATCAAAACTGCATTCCTTAATGGATTTCTAAAAGAAGAGTTGTATATGATGCAACCAGAAGGTTTTGTCGATCCTAAAGGTGCTAACAAAGTGTGCAAGCTCCATTGATCCATCTATGGACCGGCGCAAGCATCTCGGAGTTGGAATATACGCTTTGATGAGGTGATCAAAGCATATGGTTTTATACAGACTTTTGGAGAAGCCTGTATTTACAAGAAAGTGAATGGGAGCTCTGTAGCATTTCTAATATTATATGTGGATGAAATATTGTTGATTGGAAATGATGTAGAATTTCTGGATAGCATAAAAGGATACTTGAATAAAAGTTTTTCAATGAAAGACCTCGGTGAAGCTGCTTATATATTGGGCATCAAGATCTATAGAGATAGATCAAGACGCTCAATAGGACTTTCACAAAGCACATATCTTGACAAAGTTTTGAAGAAGTTCAAAATGGATCAGTCTAAGAAAGGGTTCTTGCCTGTGTTGCAAGGTGTGAAATTGAGTCAGACTCAATGCCCGACCACTGCAGAAGATAGAGAGAAAATGAAAGTCATTCCCTATGCCTCAGCCATAGGTTCTATCATGTATGCTATGCTATGTACCAGACCTGATGTGTGCCTTGTCATAAGTCTGGCAGGGAGGTACCAAAGTAATCCAGGAGTGGATCATTGGACAACAGTCAAGAACATCTTGAAGTACCTGAAAAGGACCAAGGATATGTTTCTTGTTTATGGACGTGACAAAGAGCTTATCGTAAATGGTTACGTCGATGCTAGTTTTGACACTGATCCGGATGACTCTAAGTCACAAACCGGATATGTATTTATTTTGAATGGTGGAGCTATCAGTTGGTGTAGTTCCAAGCAAAGCATCATGGCGGGATCTATGTGTTAAGCGGAGTACATAGCTGCTTCAGAAGCAGCAAATGAAGGAGCCTGGATGAAGGAGTTGATATCTAATCTAGGTGTAATACCTAGTGCATCAGGTCCAATGAAAATCTTTTGTGACAATAATGGAGCTATTGCCTTAGCGAAGGAATCCAAATTTCACAAAAGAATCTAACACATCAAGAGACGCTTCAACTCCATCCTTCATCAAGTCAAGGAGGGAGACATAGATATTTGCAAAATACATACGGATCTGGATATAGCAGACCCATTGACTAAACCTCTTCCACGAGCAAAACATGATCAACACCAAGACTCCACGGGTGTTAGAATCATTACAATGTAATCTAGATTATTGACTCTAGTGCAAGTGGGAGACTGAAGGAATATGCCCTAGAGGCAATAATAAAGTTGTTAGTTTATATTTCCTTATTTCATGATAAATTTTTATTATTCATGCTAGAATTGTATTAACCGGAAACTTGATACATGTGTGGATACATAGACAAAATACCGTGTCCCTAGTAAGCCTCTACTAGACTAGCTTGTTGATCAAAGATGGTTAAGTTTCCTGACCATAGACATGTGTTGTCATTTGATAAATGGGATCACATCATTAGGAGAATGATGTGATGGACAAGACCCATTCATTAGCTTAGCATTATGACCGTTGAGTTTTATTGCTATTGCTTTCTTCATGTAAAATACATATTCCTTTGACTATGAGATTATGCAACTCCCGGATACCGGAGGAATGCGTTGTGTGCTATCAAACGTCACAATGTAACTAGGTGATTATAAAGATGCTCTATAGGTATCTCCGAATGTGTTTGTTGGGTTGGCATAGATCGAGATTAGGATTTGTCACTCCAAGTATCAAAGAGGTATCTCTGGGCCCTCTCGGTAATACACATCGTAAGAAGCCTTGCAAGCAAAGTGACTAATGAGTTAGTTGCAGGATGATGTATTATGGAATGAGTAAAGAGACTTGCTGGTAATGATATTGAACTAGGTATGAAGATACCGACGATCGAATCTCGGGCATGTAACATACCGATGACAAAGGGAATAATGTATGTTGTCATAACGGTTTGACCGATAAAGATCTTCATAGAATATGTGGGAGCCAATATGAGCATCTAGGTTCCACTATTAGTTATTGACCGGAGAGGTGTCTCAGTCATGTCTACATAGTTCTCGAACCCATAGGGTCCGCATGCTTAACGTTCGATGACGATATTGTATTGTATGAGTTATGTGATTTGGTGACCGAATGTTGTTCGGAGTCCCGGATGAGATCACATATATGACGAGGAGTCTCTAAATGGTCAAGAGGTAAATATTGATATATAGGATGATAGTATTTGGACACCGGAAGTGTTCCGGAGGGTACCAGGTACATATCGGAGTAGCAGAGGGGTTACCGGAACCCCCGGGGAGAAGATATGGGCCATAAGAGGGGAGAACACCAACCCACAAGGGGTGTCGTGCCCCCTATGGAAGGAGGCCCAATAGGAGAAGGAGAAGAGGGGGTTCGCCCCCCTTCCTTCTCTCTTTCCCCTTCCCTTTTCTTCTCCGACAATTAAGGGGGAGGCTGAAGGGGAAGACCCCAAGTAGGATTCGGCCTACTTGGGGCGCCCTCGGGATGCCTCTCCTCCCCTCCAACCTATATATATGTGGGGAGGGGGCGCCTAGAACACACAACATCAATTGTTAGCCGTGTGCGGTGCTCCCTTCCACTGTTTACACCCCTGGTCATATTCTCGCAGTGCTTAGACGAAGCCCTGCGCGGATCACTTCACCATCACCGTCACCACCCTGTCATGCTGATGGAACTCATCTACTACCTCGACACCTGGCTAGATCAGGAAGGCGAGGGACGTCATCAAGCTAAATGTGTGCCATACGTTCGGTACTTGATCGGTCGGAGCTAGAAGAAGTTCGACTACATAATCTGCATTGTCAAACGCTTCCGCTTACGGTCTACGAGGGTACGTAGACACACTCTCTCCCCTCATTGTTATGCATATCCTAGATAGATCTTGCGTGAACGTAGTATTTTTTTTTTGAAATTGCATGCTACATTCCCCAACAGGACAAGTGAAGTACCATCGCCTATGTTACCTTTAGAGCTCCGCTCATGTGTTGTAGGTGAGGCGACAAAAAATGATGCATGGTCAATAGCTTCATCATCTTGATGGTACCATGTGGGGGGGGGGTGCAATTTCGTCCATCATGGCCACCGGTTTGCCCATTGGAGGTATGGACTCGTCGAGAATTAGTGCTTCGCCTGGTTGGAGATCTAACACCAAAAAGGAAAACATACTAGTAGTAGAGGTTAACTCATTAGAAATCATAGTGGCCTCACATGCCCTATCGACTACCTAACTCACTAAGTGTTGTGGCTCACTCACTCCCGGTGAGATGCTCTCACTCATATGGTTGGTGGAGTCACTCAAATGGCTCTCAACCTCACATAGGATGTGTGTCATGCTCTCGTGTGTGGGGCTAGTGGTGGTCACACTCATCCTCTTAGAGGAAATGCACTCAATGTCATATATGGTGGAGTCACTCATGTCACTCATGTGGTGGTGGCTCTCCTCACATGGCAACTGGGGCATCTCATCATATGTGGGTTCGGAGAGATGTAGGTGCTAATGTCTCCATGCTCAACTCCTACCGCCGCCTTGGTTGAAGGGATAGTCCCATGATCAACCTCCTCATCCATAACGCCTCCAAAGATGAATGCCATAGGATGTGGCAAATCATCACTTTCCTTTGAGACCAAAGGTAATGTCTCATGTGCGGTCTCATAGCTTGACTCGGAGTATGAGTCCCATTGGGGTGTCATCTTCATGTTATTGAATAGGTTCATGCTCGTCGCCGTAGTAGAAGGGGGTGGCCCTTGCTCGACCGTCTTCTTGTATGAGGTCCATATGATGTGGCACCTTGTAGCTCGTCTCCATGACTGACGAGAAGTTCCCATGCTCGGCCATCTTCCTTGAGGGGATTCCAAAGATGGAAGTGACACCCTCACTTGTAGGTGGTCGCCTTGTACTTGATGATGTCGAAGTAGGCATACTCGTGGGAATTAGGCGAAGATGTCATACGTCCAAAGGAAAAGATGCCTTGATAACACTTGGTGAAGATGCCGAAGTGGTGGTGGTAGCCGTAGCTTCCTCTTGGTGGTGCTTGTCTCGCGGTCTTCTCTTATGATCATGAATTTTGGTTGTAGCTTGATGTAGAGCTTGTTGGGACTTGTAAGTTTGCATGTCTCGAGCATCTTCATGTTGATGGTGTCGTTGTCGTGCTTGAGATCGTAGTAGATGTTGTTCGTTGTCGTTGTGCACATGATGCTTGGAGGTAACTTGCCCTTCATGACGATGTGGATCACGAATGTGATGATGGTTGCCATGTAGATGTGGACGTGGACAAATTGTGCTTACATCATATGGGCGCTCCGAAGATGGTCGACCCGCTCGCCGCCGCCTTGAAGATGACGAAGGGGAAGAATACTTGTAGTTGGCCATCATGTCGCGTAGTTGATCCTTGAGCTCGTCCAACTTGTTGTCGATTTAGTCCATTTCCTTCCTTCAGAGTGTCATATGTCGATGGCGAGGTTGTCGATGCGCTTTCGCAAGGTAGATTGTACACCTTGCATTTCTTATTGCAGTCCGAAGTGATGAGTGTTAATGTAGTTGTTCGCGTTGTCGTTGTCGAAGACCGGAGATGAAATGCTTTTCCTATCCATCAAAAGACTCGAGCAAATGTGTTTGGGAGAAAGAGAAGAACTAGACCAAATGTACCTTACCCGATGTTGAAAATGGATCAATATCACTCAATAGTATAGTAAGGAAATAGCACAATTGGTACCGTATCTCGTCAATTTCTCACACCTACACAAATAAAGCTTTTGGTGGAGCTTGGTGAGGATAGTGGCACGGAAATTTGATGCAAAATGTTAGCAAGAGTCAATAATGTTGAAAGAGATTCATAAATTCGCAAGTGAAACAAGTCAATCAATAGCAATATGTGACACACGGAAACACACACACACACACACACACACACATGGATAGATAAATGGGGTCATGCAATCAAGGATGAGCTCAAAATGTGGAATCCACGGAAAATGCTCTAGTTGCACAAATCTAGAGAGACATTAGCACGATTGCTCAATAGGCGGATACAACACTTGTTCACACCCTATAAGAGACAAAATTGCAACAACTTCTATCCCAACTATGCTATGCATATATGGTTCCCGGTGATCCTCTCAAGATGATCCAAGATGATCGGATATGAAAATCTTATATGCAATGTGGTATGATGCTATGGCTATTGCTTACAAGATCCTTGTTCACTCTTTTGTTTTGCTTTAAAGCTTTTTCTTTTTTTTGATATGGCCACTATGCGAAATGCACAAACCAAGTTTGCAATTGTATATATGCAGGAACAAACTTGTGACACAAGGGATGGTACTATGATACCCAAATGACACCAATATGATATGGTATGTATGCAATGGAAGGGAGGATAGATGATCACTAATGTGCACAAATAACGTTGCCAACAATACTCAATGGCTAGTCTCGATAGGCAAGTGACTCACAATGGGCTAGGGGTTAACAATGCAATGGCAAGGAGAATATATAATGGATGTCGTCGAGGTTACCGTCCTTGCTTATGGTAGGGGTGTTAAAATGATGAAGTGGTCAATGTCGATGACGACCTTGTGGAGATGATGAGTGGTGGTGTTCTCGATGTTGAACCGCCCCTAATTAGCTGAAATACCTTAGGAAACGGAAAAACCGCAAACTCAAAATCTCAAATGACAAATGTGAAATGGTGGTGGTTGCAGAACTATTGGTAGAAACCCTGTCAAAATGGGTTAAGGTGCCAGAAGGGTATGATGGGCTATACACGGTCCCTAAGTAGGCTAAACACCTTAGGAGACACAAACCACAACTCAAACAAGATCAAAAGCAATGGGGAACAAAATGGGTTAGGTTGCGGAAGTCGGTGGTCGTAATGCGGATAATGTGGTGGCAGCCCTAGGGAAAGATGCCAAAGTTCCAAAAATTTTATGGAGTCAAATAGTGTTGAAACCTATCTATATGGATAGAGGATGTCAATAACTACTCAATGAGCTAAAGAACACAAAAATTAGACTCCGGATGTGAAAGTTATGGTCAAAACAATGAAACGCGGGAGGCTGAAATCCCAGGGGCCGGATATCGGGGGGGGGGGGGTAGGCCGGAAATACGGGACTGCTGTCCACAACCTTGCATGATTTTGCCCTCTAGGAGCCGGATGTCCGGCCTGATGATTCCAGATCGGGATTTGGACTTCAAAACTCGATTTGGGGGCGGAAATTGATGATTTCGGGGGCAAAATTTGACGGATTTCGTGGATGGAAAGTGTAGAAAATTGGGGGAAAGCTAGATCTAATCGAAACACAACGAATCCATGGATCAAAATCAACAAAACATCATCAAACCAACAAATCACAAAAAAATTAGGGGCTATTTTTTGTGGGGATTATCGAATTTAGGATGAAATCACACAAAACAAGGCTAGAAAACGGTGGGAGGGACTCCAAATATGTGATCAACGTGGCTCATGATACCATATGATATAGGGATAACCCGGTGTAGGCCAATCTTTCATGATTGGAGGTGATTCCCACGAAGAACATGAAGAACACGAGGGGAAAACACGAGGGTAACGAGAGGAAACACTCAAATCAAAAAGAAACGGTCACACATGTGCTAGATCCGAACACACAACTAGATACATGATCCAAAGACAACAAAGGAAAGATACAAAGGTAACTTGTTCATCTCCGCGAGGAGGCCTTGAATCCGCGAGGGATCTCCCTGTGAGGGGTCTTGAATCCAAGTGTGGATCTTCTCTGTAGAGGTCGCCGTTTCTCGATGGAGGAGAACCACAAGGATGAGCAAAGCTCTATCTCTAAAATGAGCTAAACCAATGTTAACCCTAAAATGTGAGGGAGAAGGAGTATATATAGTCTAGGGGCAAAGGGATACATGGGCTTCGGCCCAATTACACTGTGCACAGACAGGGGAGCCGGATGTTCGGGCGTCGGGCCGGATATCCGGGCGTTCCCGAGGTGCCGGATGTCCGGGCTGGCGGGGGCCGGCTTTGGTAAGGTTCTGTGAAGGTGGCCAGATTTCTGGGTGGCTCAGGCCGGATGTCCGGTGCCTGGAGATGCTCCTCAGCAGGGCTGCTGCTTTGGCCGTTGGCTTGAGGGGCCGGATGTCCGGGGCAGGGGCCAGATGTCCGGGTCCTGGGAACTTCATACGTTTCCTTCCGTCATTCCTCTTCATCCTTGTACTTGGGGGCTTGTCCGTATTCACGTGCATCCTTGAGAGGGCCTTCTTGCTACCTAATCATGCACAACATTCCGTACTTAGGTACACTACAAAAGAATACACTTCCGTGATGATACGTGTTTGTCACAGTAGGTCACATTTTCTGTCATGCATGTACATTCATGACAATTTTATGGCAAAATCAAGATAGTCATACCTGTGCTGTCGTAGAAGTGTTCCATGACATTACCAAAATTATCATCACGGAAGTGTCCACTTCCATGACGATAAATCGCGCGTCATAGAAGTGCTTTCATCAAGGTGACTGATACGTCTCCAATGTATCTATAATTTATGAAGTATTCATGCTATTATATTATCTGTTTTGGATGTTTATGGGCTTTATTATATACTTTTATATTATTTTTGGGACTAACCTATTGATACGTCTCCAACGTATCTACTTTTCCAAACACTTTTGCCCTTGTTTTGGACTCTAACTTGCATGATTTGAATGAAACTAACCTGGACTAACGCTGTTTTCAGCAGAACTGTCATGATGTTGTTTTATGTGTAGAAAAGAAAAGTTCTCGGAATGTCCTGGAAATCCACGGAGGCACTTTTTGGAAAATATAAAAACTATTGGCGAAAGAATCAAGACCAGGGGGCCCACACCCTATCCACGAGACAGGGGGGCGCGCCCCCCTATCTCGTGGGCCCCCAGGACCTCCACCGACCTCAACTCCAACTCCATATATTCACGTTCGAGGAGAAAAAAATCAGAGAGAAAGTTTCATCGCGTTTTACGACATGGAGCCGCCGCCAAGCCCTAATCTCTCTTGGGAGGGCTGATCTGGAGTCTGTTCGGGGCTCTGAAGAGGGGGATTCATCGCCATCGTCATCATCAACCATCCTCCATCAAAAATTTCATGATGCTCACCGCCGTGTGTGAGTAATTCCATCATAGGCTTGCTGGACGGTGATGGGTTGGATGAGATTTACCATGTAATCAAGTTAGTTTTGTTAGGGTTTGATCCCTAGTATCCACTATGTTCTGAGATTGATGTTGCTATGACTTTGCTATGCTTAATGCTTGTCACTAGGGCCCGAGTGCCATGATTTGAGATCTGAACCTATTATGTTTTCATGAATATATGTGTGTTCTTGATCATATCTTGCAAGTCTATAGTCACCTATTATGTGTTATGATCCGACAACCCCGAAGTGACAATAATCGGGATACTTCTCGGTGATGATCGTAGTTTGAGGAGTTCATGTATTCACTATGTGCTAATGCTTTGTTCCAGTTCTGTATTAAAAGGAGGCCTTAATATCCCTTAGTTTCCACTAGGACCCCGCTGCCACGGGAGGGTAGGACAAAAGATGTCATGCAAGTTCTTTTCCATAAGCACGTATGACTATTTACGGAATACATGCCTACATTACATTGATGAACTGGAGCTAGTTCTGTGTCACTCTATGTTATAGCTATTATATGAGGAATCGCATCCGACATAATTATCCATCACTGATCCATTGCCTACGAGCTTTTCACATACTGTTCTTCGCTTATTTACTTTTCCGTTGCTACTGTTACAACTATTATCTTTACTTTTGCCACCGTTACCTTTATTATCATACTACTTTGCTACTAAATACTTTGCTGCAGATACTAAGTTATCCAGGTGTGATTGAATTGACAACTCAACTGCTAATACTCAAGAATATTATTTGGCTCCCCTTGTGTCGAATCAATAAATTTGGGTTGAATACCTTACCCTTGAAAGCTGTTGCGATCCCCTACACTTGTGGGTTATCAAGACTAATTTCTGGCGCCGTTGCCGAGGAGCATAGCTCTATTCTCTGAGTCACTTGGGATTTATACCTGTTGATCACTATGAAGAACTTGAAAGACGCTAAAACCAAGATTTTGCCCTCAACTACGAAGGGAGGTAAGGAACTGCCATCTAGCTCTGCACTAGATTCTCCTTCTGTTATTAGTAAACTTGTGACGCCTAAACCTGCTACTGCTATGAATTCTAATATGTCGCATGTTATTGATGATGCCACTTCTTCTTTGCACGACACTTATGATGAAACTACTTCGGTGCGTGATACTACTTTGCCATTAGGTGAATTTCTTGATGAACAACTTGCTAGGGCTAGAGAGAATGAAATTATTGAAGATGCTATTATTGACGATATTGATGATGAAGGTTCTCCGAATGATTATGAATTACCTGTTGTTCCTAAGGGTTATGTTATGGATGAAGAAACTAGCGGAAATATTGTCGGTGTCAAAACCGGCGGATCTCGGGTAGGGGGTCCCGAACTGTGCGTCTAGGTGGATGGTAACAGGAGACAAGGGACACGATGTTTTACCCAGGTTCGGGCCCTCTTGATGGAGGTAAAACCCTACATCCTGCTTGATTAATATTGATGATGTGTGTTACAAAAGTGGATCTACCACGAGATCAAGGAGGCTAAACCCTAGAAGCTAGCCTATGGTATGATTGTTGTTCATCCTACGGACTAAAGCCATCCAGTTTATATAGACACCGGAGAGGGCTAGGGTTACACAGAGTCGGTTACAATGGTAGCAGATCTACATATCCATATCGCCAAGCTTTCCTTCCACGCCAAGGAAAGTCCCATCCGGACACGGGACGAAGTCTTCAATCTTGTATCTTCATAGTCTTGGAGTCCGGCCGATGATGATAGTTCGGCTATCCGGACACCCCCTAGTCCAGGACTCCCTCAGTAGCCCCTGAACCAGGCTTCAATGACGACGAGTCTGGCGCGCATATTGTCTTCGGCATTGCAAGGCGGGTTCCTCCTTCGACTAATTTATAGAAGATTGTGAACACCAGGATAGTGTCCGGCTCTGCAAAATAAATTCCACGCACCACCATAGAGAGAATAATATTTACACAAGTTCAATCTGCTGACGTATTTGGTGGCGTGACGTCACACCACTACCAAGCCTTTACTTGAATCGTTTTTATCATACCACCTCAGCGTGTTTAGCGAAGCGGTTTCCTTGGCACATCTTGTCGAAGCAGAGATCGTGTTCCCCTTATTCCGGGATTCTCATAAATATGGACGTGGGTAACCCAACCGCGCCCGTTGCCACGCCCCCTCCATCGAAGGCGGGTTCCAAACGGTCACGGGGACGGCTCTTGGTATTCTTCCTCTTTATAATGAGACCAAGGCCCGTTCTTTTTCTTCAATCCACAATGGAATCCGCCCCTCGCCCCGAGTTCCAACACCCAGGGCTCCAGATTCGGGTACCTTCGACCTTCGACAATGTCCGGCTCTGACCTACGAGGCCGGTGGATGCCCTCTTCCGTCACGGAAGAAGACGTGCTAAAGCTGAGAGACGCCAGGTACTTGACCTATGAGATTTCGCATAGGTTGCCTGCCCGAGGGCAAGTTATTCCTACTCCTGAGCCCGGGGAGAACGTCATGTTCGTGTCTCACCTCCGTCGGGGTTTAGGCTTCCCGATGGATCCCTTCGTGAGGGGGCTCATGTTTTACTATGGGCTAGAATTCCATGACTTGGCTCCGGAGTCCATCCTCCACATCTCATCATTCATTGTCGTCTGCGAAGCCTTCCTCCGCACTACCCCTCACTTCAGCTTGTGGATCAAAACCTTCAACGTGGAGCCGAAGATGATTGAGGGGCGTCAGGCAGAGTGCGGCGGGGCGGTTATAAGCAAGAGGGCCGATGCTCCATGGCCCGAGGGCTCTTTTCAGGAGGAGCTTGGCTTGTGGCAACAGGAGTGGTTCTATATCACCACTCCCAGGGGCAGCAGGCAGAGGCCGCCGCCCGTCTTCCACTCGGGCCCTCCACAACGGCTGGCGTCATGGGTCAACAAGGGGCTTAACTGGGGGCCGTCCAAAGACGTACCCCTGTTGCAGGACCGGATTTGAGGCCTCCAAGAAAGGGAGATTAATCTGGTTGTAGTGGCACATGTTATGCTGATTCGGCGCCTTCTGCCCCGCAAACGTCGCCCCCTCCGCTTGTGGGAATTTAATCCGGAGGGGCCACGAGCTCTCCAACACTTCATGGGTTTGACACCCACGGAGATGTACAAACTGTTCTTCGGATCGCAAGAGATGCATCCGGACTTGACCGAGGACGCTGGCCTAAGCTGCAATCGCCCGGATACTCAAGTAAGCAGCCCTGTGTCTGGACATATTGTTGATTTATTTATCATGGGTTTGCCTTTTAACCAGCTATCCCTTGGACAGGAGTGGATAGCGCAAGCAAAACTGATACGGTGTCCGGCCCCCCTCCCTGAGACCACGCCGGATCCTGTGTTAGTCAAAATGTTGGAGGTTGCGCCTTCGGAGGAGAGCGAAGGGGGGCACAGGGAAACTACCACCTCTGCCAAGGAGGCCTTCAATAAGGGGGGAATCAGAATCCCCCCTTCTAGGGGGAGAAGAGGACCGCTTCCGAAGACCCGGAGGCCAAGGCCTCAAAGCGGGGAAGGAAATCTGCGCCGGAAGGTCCTGCGCCGGGAAGAGCCCCGGCCGCACAGTCTCCCCAGAGGAGTCAGCCCTCCAGCGAGCCGTAAGTAAAAAAGGGGGAATTTTGTAATAGGAGACACCCTGCTTTATTTCTAAGGGTAACCGAAGTTTTCACCTTGTAGTTCGGATCTCAGCCCATCTCAGCAGAGCTCATCTTCGGGGGACCTTCGTCCGGAGATGATGGAGAGCGAAACGCCTCCATCTACCGCCCTGTCGGGCGGGGCGGACAACCCTGAGGTGTCGTCACGGAGGGTCTCCCCGAGTCCGGGGGGCCGGGGAGTTCGGCACCTATTGGAGTACGGCCGGTGGAGCTGCAGGATTTGCTCAAGAGGGCGTCTTTTGACAGTTTTGCACATGGAGCGTGCCCTGTATAGATAGTAGCCCCTGAGACTTGGTATGTCGTCGAAAGCGACAGCGTGCCAAGGATCATAATCTCAGTAATAGAATGTCGCCTTTCCTATGTAGGTGGCGAAACATTCGGTGGCCAGCCGAACTGATGGAGTTGCCGAGCTAAAGAGGCAACTCGATGTTGCATATGCGGACATCGCGCTGGTCAATAAACAACTTGATGAATCACAAGGTAGGTGGTTGCTCCGCGGTCGCCTAGTAAGGGAGCTGACACCCATTCCTTACAATTTGTATGCTTGATGCAGATGGTGCCGCTGCTGTGGAAGACCTTCGAGTAGAGCTTGCTCGAGCCAAGGAGCAAGCCAGGAAAAGTGATGCGGCTGCCTCGAAGGCAGCGGAAGAGCTAAAAGCCGAAAAGGCTGCTCACTGCCGAAGCAGGGAAGAGATGGCCGGAATGGCCTTGAAATTAAAATATGCTACCGACCGCTATGAGGTTCTTGAAGGAGAACGTCGAGTGGAACAAGAGGGCCTAAAGAAGGCCACCGCCGAAGTCAAGGATGCCCGGAGTGCGATGCGGGCTATGAAGGAGGAACTGCGTCAAGCCGGAGACATTGCGGCTGGAAAGCCCTTTCTTCTGCGTAGGAAGTTCACGGATCCGAAGTATGCTCAGCTGGGCCAGTTGTGTGGTGCGGAGGATCCTTATCTGGATTTGGCAGCGAGTGTGGCGGACGCAGTTGTGCACTTCCGAAGCCAGAAGGATCATGAAATGGAAGAGCTTTACTGGTCTCAATTCCATAGTCCGGAGCGTCCACTTACGTTGACTAATCGGCTGGCTGAGTGGGCTGAGCTGAATAGATTGTCCAGACTTGCCATGACGGATGTGGTCGCTCATTTGTGGCCGGAAAGGCCCAAGCCGAAGAGTTATTTTGGCTTGTTGCAGCAATTCCTTGGGGCGGTGCCGCATATCAAGGCGATGAAGCGGTCGGTATGCATAGAAGGTGGACGGATGGCTCTCGCCCATGTAAAACATACTGGGCGGAGATGGATGCCACTGCTGTTGCATCCCGGGGTTCGGACAAAAGCCGATTACCCGCCGAGCACTATTTTGAGGAAGTCCTATAGGGCGCTCGTTTAATAGAGTCGCAGTGCTCGAAAGATGTTATGTTTAAATGACATGTATGATTTCTGAGATCATGTTTATAATGCAATCGCTTTTTATACTTGTGCGTTCAAGTATTGAACTATCTCCTGTGCGGCCGTATATGTATGAATAACCTGAAAGTTGCAGTCTTTGGCTTCAGCCCCCACGCACATGGTGCGGGGGTGTTTGCAAAAAAAGAAAAGTGCTTTTTCACACTTAATCCAACGTCTTGGTCCTTTGAAGGAGGTGATAGCATAGCAAACTAGGCAACGAGACTATAATGCTTTATCACTTTCACTTAGCCATAGGAGCTCGGTGGTGGGGCTACTATATAGCCCCTAGAGGCACCGCGCTCTCCGAACTCGGGGCGCGTATGTGCCTGACCGGGAAGCGGTCCTTCGTCAAAGCGTAGGAATTCTAAACATTCCAATAGTCGATCGAGTGGTTGACCAGTCTCTCGCTATATCATAACAGTTAGTTTTCGGCTTTCTCTACTGAGGTGCTCGCCCGGCCGAACCAGGGCACAATCGCAGTAGTTCTCCTGGTGCCGCATTAGCCGATGGTGCGGAACGTAAGGCAGCAAAACACAGGAGCCGGGCAAACCCAACATTTGACCAAAGACATGATTCGGAGCTGATGCATATAAGGCCTAATTCGAGACGCCGAACACTCCCTGAGGTGTTCGGTCTTTATGATACCGGGCAGAACAATGCCCTAAGCCCCTAGTGTCCAGGTACAGGCGGGAACTTCTGACGCGGCCGATGCCAAAACGCCAGCCTCCTCCTCGGTTATGGTAGAAAACCGGGGGATGTGTATCAACAAGAGACAGTAAGAAAGGTTTACGCAGGGTCTTAATCTGAAAAGAATCCTTGCAACGGGTCCCTGCTGCACGTCTGCGCCTGTGTCTCCGTTGTGCTGTATCCTGGACGGGTGTAGCACGTGCTTCATCTGTAAAAGAGAAGGACTTAGTTTGGAATAAATATCGTGCAAAGGATGTATTGAAAATAAAGTATAATTTGGAAGATGAATAAAGTTGAGCTTTATTGGCTCTCATCGTTTATACGCGCAGCCCCTTGTAAAGGAGTATGCGGCTAGGAAGCCCCTTGTCTATTTACGACGGACTCGCCTAACCGTGTCCGAGGTCTGAATGACCTGTTTTTAGGGGCTTTGACCTGCAAGGTCGGATTAGTGTGTGGCTGTCAAAGCAGTCTCACGTTCTCCGTGGTCGAGGAACACTCGGAGTTACTCTTTAATGAGATTATTTCTCGTGAACCGGGCATTTCAAGTGTAAGAGATGCGTAATGTGGTATTGCGTTAAAGCGGGCGAAAGCTTCGCGTCCCAGTAGTGCTTAAGGGCCACTGTTAAATGGGGCGATATGGAGAGTGAGCTTTTCGCGACGGAGGTTGTCGGATGAACCGAACACAACATCTAGTGGTACAGAGCCTGTACAATTGGCTTAAAGGCCTGGCGTCACTCCTTTGAAGGAAGTGCTGCTACGGCGAATTTTGGTAGGGTCTATCCCCATTTTGTGGACGGTGTCCTGGTATGGCAGGTGCCGCACTATGTTTTCGTGTTATCACATGAAGTGAGTTCACTATTTTGACTTCTAGTGGGAAAGTCTTCTGTTTTCCGGCGTGCTGCTTGTGGGGTTTGTCGTCGTCTTCGCTTGTTGTGTCGAGCCCCTTGCGTTCGACGCTAAGTCGGCCGGACTGTTTGAAGACCCAACAATCTCTGTGGGTATGGTTTGTAGGCTTCCCGGAGGTACTATGTATTTGACATAGCCTATCCAGAATTTTGTTTATGTTGGATAGCTCGTCGCTGTTGTCCTTGAGGGGCAGTGTTTTATTATTCGGCCGAGAGCTTTTGAATTCGGCGTTGACCGCCGTGCTATTTGGGCCATTTTCCTTATTCCGGCGCTGATATTTTCTGTGTCGTGATTTCCCATTTCCATCCCTGACTTCGGATGTACTCGGGTCGCTGGTGCTGCATCTAGCCAGCCAGCTGTCTTCCCCCGCGCAAAAGCGGGTCATGAGGCTTGTTAGTGCGGCCATTGTTCTTGGTTTTTCCTGGCCGAGGTGTCTGGCGAGCCATTCGTCTTGGACATTGTGCTTAAAGGCTGCTAAGGCTTCGGCGTCCGGACAGTCAACTATTTGGTTCTTTTTGGTGAGGAACCTGTTCCAGAATTTGCGTGCTGACTCTACGGGCTGTTGAGTTATGTGACTTAAATCATCTGCATCCGGAGGGCGGACATAAGTCCCTTGAAAATTTGCTCGAAACGCATCCTCGAGCTCTTCCCAACTTCCAATGGTATTTTCTGGGAGGCTTTTGAGCCAATGCCGAGCTGGCCCTTTGAGCTTGAGGGGTAGGTATTTTATGGCATGGAGATCGTCTCCTCTGGCCATATGTATGTGTAGGATATAATCCTCAATCCAGACTCCGGGGTCTGTTGTTCCGTCATATGCCTCTATGTTTACGGGTTTGAATCCCGCTGGAAATTCATGATCCAGTACCTCGTCGGTGAAACATAGTGGGTGTGCGGCGCCCCTATATTTAGGTGTGCAGTTGTCTTCAAATGCTCGGCGGGTTGTGTTGCTTCCTGGAGTCTTCTTTTTTGGCCCATAGATAGACCTGACCGGGTCATCCTTTTTCCAAGGATCTTTATGCTGATCGTGTGCTGGCTTGTGTGCGGAGCCCCTTGCTGCTCTTAGCCTGTCATCTGGTGGTCTATCCGGCCAGGCGGCCTCTTTCTTTTTTGACTGCGGGGGCTCTAAGGCCTCCTCGTCGAATTCGGGCAACAACTTGCGCTTCGGGTAACTCTTTGCCTGGCGACTAGCGTCATATTTATCTGCGGTATTGAGTACTTTGCTCCATCTCATTCTGAGTGTGTCCTCTGCTCTTTTGAGCTTCCGCTTTTGCTTCTTCAAACTTCTTGCAGTAGCGACGAGCCTTTTATGAAGGTTCTTATGCTCTGGTGATGTGTTCGGCGTGAGATCGTCTAGGCTCTTGTTTTCGCCGGGGATGGTTTGCTTGTCCAGTTCACCGTGTTTGGATGATTGCTTGGTGGCATGTTCGCCGTCCACTGCTTCGCCCTGCTCTAGGGCCGGGTTTGTATGGGTGCCGTTTTTATCGAGGTGGGACTTCGGGCGGCGCTTGCGTCGCCGTTTTGGTTTTTTGTTGGGGGAGTTATCCTTCGCCATGTCCCGTTGTTCCTCATTATCGCTTCCTTGTGGTGTATCCACCATGTATACGTCGTGAGTTGGGGTGGCTTTCCAGTGCCCAATAGGTGCTGGTTCTTGGTCGTCTCCGGCATCGTCGTCCATACCGTCGATGTCTTCGGAGTCGAAGTCTAGCATGTCGGTTAGATCGTCGACAGTGGCTACTAAGTGGGTGGTGGGTGGGCGTTGAATTTCTTCGTCGTCCGCATCCCAACCGTCCTGACCGCAGTCCGGCCAGGGCTCTCCTGATAACGAGAGATACTTTAGCGAACTCAAGATGTCGCCGAAAGGTGAGTGTTGACAGATGTCCGCGGAGGTGAACTCCATGATCGGCGCCCAACCGGATTCGACTGGAGGGGGCGCGGGAGGCTCGGAGTCCGGCGAGGAGTCCGGCACCTCGGAGTCACGGGCTTCACGAGGGACAAGATTAGTGTTCGGCTCTATTGCCGTAGAGGTTGCAGCCCCCGAGGCGGTGTCTAGCCATCCGTCCTCGATCTACACAGCCGGCTCCGAATTGAAGATCGGAGGGGGCTCGAGTGCGGCCTCCAGGGTACTGTCTGGCTGCAGAGCTAAATCATGCCTGTCGTGACAGTGCGGCGCGCTTGGCTGTGGCTCGAGTCCATCGAAGATCAAGTCCCCGCGGATGTCAGCCGTGAAGTTCAAACTTCCAAATCTGACCTGACGGCCAGGGGCGTAGCTTTCGATCTTCTCCAGATGGCCAAGCAAATTGGCCCGTAGTGTGAAGCCGCCGAATACGAAGATCTGTCTGGGGAGGCAGGTCTCACCCTGGACTGCGTCGTTGTTGATGATCGAAGAAGCCATCGAGCCTATCGGTGACGACACAGAGGAACTCTCAATGAAAGCACCAATGTCAGTGTCAAAACCGGTGGATCTCGGGTAGGGGGTCCCGAACTGTGCATCTAGGCGGATGGTAACAGGACACAAGGGACACGATGTTTTACCCAGGTTCGGGCCCTCTTGATGGAGGTAAAACCCTACGTCCTGCTTGATTAATATTGACGATGTGTGTTACAAGAGTGGATCTACCACGAGATCAAGGAGGCTAAACCCTAGAAGCTAGCCTATGGTATGATTATTGTTCGTCCTACGGACTAAAGCCATCCGGTTTATATAGACACCGGAGAGGGCTAGGGTTACACAGAGTCGGTTACGATGGTAGGAGATCTACATATCCGTATTGCCAAGCTTGCCTTCCACGCCAAGGAAAGTCCCATCCGGACACGGGACGAAGTCTTCAATCTTGTATCTTCATAGTCTTGGAGTCCGACCGATGATGATAGTTCGGCTATCCGGACACCCCCTAGTCCAGGACTCCCTCAACACTTATGATGAAACTACTTCGGTGCGTGATACTACTTTGCCATTAGGTGAATTTCTTGATGAACAACTTGCTAGGGCTAGAGAGAATGAAATTATTGAAGATGCTATTATTGATGATAGTGATGATGAAGGTTCTCCGAATGATTATGATTTACCTGTTGTTCCTAAGGGTTATGTTATGGATGAAGAAACTGCTAGAGATTTTCTTGCTTGCAATGATAGATCAGATCTTAAGAAATTGTTAGTTAAGCTGAAACAAAAGACTTTAAATGCTAAAATGAAACATGTCCCTGCTTTTGCCACTTCACCTATCTTTGTTACTGATAAGGATTATGAATTCTCTGTTGATCCTGAGATTATTACTTTAGTTGAATCTGATCCTTTTTATGGCCTTGAATCTGAAACTGTTGTGGCACATCTTACCAAGTTGAATGATATAGCTACCCTGTTTACTCATGATGATAGATATCGCTATTTTTATATCCTTAAGATATTTTCGTTCTCATTAAAGGGTGATGCTAAGACTTGGTATAATTCTCTTGCTCCCGTAGTCCCCATGATATGATTTATTACTTCTCTGCTAAATATTTCCCTGCTCATAAGAAACAAGCTGCCTTGCGGGAAATATATAATTTCGTGCAAATCAAAGAAGAGAGTCTCCCACAAGCTTGGGGGAGGCTTCTCCAGTTACTCAATTCTTTGCCTGATCATCCTCTCAAGAAAAATGAAATACTTGATATCTTTTATAATGGACTAACCGATGCTTCCAAGGATTACTTGGATAGTTGTGCTGGTTGTGTTTTCAGGGAAAGAACAGTCGAGGAAGCTGAATTACTATTGAATAATATGTTGACTAATGAAAATAATTGGAATCTTCCTGAGCCAATTCCTGAACCAATTGAGCCAACTACTAAGCCTATTCCTAAACCCACTCCAAAGAAGAGAGGTGTTTTATTTCTCAGTCCTGAAGATATGCAAGAGGCAAAGAAATCAATGATAGAAAAGGGCATTAAAGCTGAAGATGTTAAGAATTTACCTCCTATTGAAGAAATACATGGTCTTAATATACCGCCTGTTGAAGAACCACATTGTCTTGATAACCCGACACAGGTAGTAAAGGTAAATTCTCTCTATAGATATGGTAAAAGTTGAAATTCCCTCCACTAAAATTCATAGCCCTTGCTTAGATGAATTTGATGACTTTATGGCTAGACAAGAAAGTTTTAATGCTTATGTTGGTAGAGAGTTAAAGAATAATGCTTTCGAGATAGGACGCGTGAGCGATAATATGGCTAGAGTTAAAGGTGAACTTAAACTCATTAGCAAATATGCGTCTATGGTTGCTACTCAAGCTGAGAAAGTACTTAAAGCTCAAAATGATTTGCTTGATGAATTAAATAATAAAAATGATTTTGCTATTAGAGTGGCTACTAGAACTGGTAGAATGACTCAGGAACCTTAGTATCCTTAAGGCCACCCTAAGAGAATCGAGCAAGATTCTCAAAGAAATAATTTAGAGGCACCTAGTTCTTCTAAAAAGAAGAAAACGAAAAACGATAGAACTTTGCATGCTTCTAGTGAACCTACTGTAGACACACCTGAGAATCCCAATAATATTTCTATTTCTGATGCTGAAACACAATCAAGTGATGAACATGAACCGAGTGATAATGTTAATGATAATGTTCATGTTGATGCTCAACCTAGCAAAAACAATGAAGTAGAGATTGAACCTGCTGTTGATCTTGATAACCCACAATAAAAGAATCAATGTTATGATAAGAAAGATTTTGTTGCTAGGAAGCACGGTAGAGAAAGAGAACCATGGGTTCAGAAACCCATGCCCTTTCCTCCTAAACCATCCAAGACAAAGGATGATGAGGATTTTGAGTGCTTTGCTGAAATGATTAGACCTATCTTCTTACGTATGCGTTTAACTGATATGCTGAAAGTAAATCTTTATGCTAAGTATATGAAGGATATCATCACCAATAAAAGAAAGATACTGGAAGCTAAAATTTCCACCATGCTTGCTAATTACACCTTTAAGGGTGGAATACCAAAGAAACTTGGAGATCCCAGGGTACCAACTATAACATGCTCCATTAAAAGAAATTATGTTAGAACTGCTTTATGTGATCTTGGAGCCGGTGTTAGTGTTATGCCTCTCTCTTTATATCATAGACTTGAATTGAATAAGTTGACACCTACTAAAATATCTTTGCAAATGGCTGATAAATCAACTACTATACCTGTCGGCATTTGTGAGGATGTGCCTGTTGTGGTTGCAAATGTCACTATCTTAACGGACTTTGTTATTCTTGATATTCCCGAGGACGATAGTATGTCAATTATCCTTGGTAGACCTTTTATGAATACTGCAGGGGCTGTTATTGATTGAAACAAAGGCAATGTCACTTTTCATGTTAATGGTAATGAGCATACGGTACACTTTCCGAGGAAACAATCGCAAGTTCATAGCATCAATTCTATTGGAAAAGTTCCAACTATTATTATTGGAAATTTTGAATTTCCTCTCCCTACTGTCAAGAAAAAGTATGATATTCTAATTTTTGGGGATTTTCATATCCCCGTTGAGGTAACTTAGTGTTATTCGAAATTTCTCCGGTTCCGTTTTATTCGGAATGAGTTTCTTAACAAGACTTGATTAACCTTGCTAGTGGATTCATTTTGATGATCATGAGATGGATGAAACTAGAAGGCACAACCTTCTGTACCCTCTTTTTACTTTCTGTTATTTAGAATAAATAAAGCAAAAATAGTATTATCTGTCTGTTTTCTGAATTATCCGTGCATTAAAAAAATATCCCGAAAATAAAAGTGCTCCAAATGCCCTGCAAATTTAGTATGATTTTTTATGGAACATTTGAGGATTTTAGGCACTGAAATCACTGCAGGAGGGGCAAGCACCATGCCACGAGAGTGGAGGGTGCGCCCACCCCACCTGGGCGCGCCCCTGTCTCGTGGGCCCCTGGTGGCCCCCCTCCACTTATGTCAGCACCCACACACTTCATCTTCTACCCAAAAAATCCCCATCCAGCTCAAGCATGAGTTCTAGCTCATTTTGCTGCGATTTTCGATCTCCTTGCTCAAAGCTCCATTCGCAAAACTGCTTTGGGGGATTGTTGCGTGGTATGTGACTCCTCCATTGGTCCAAATAGTTTTTGTTCTAGTGCTTTATTCATTGCAAATTTTTGTTGCATAGGTGACCATGTTCTTGAGCTTGCATGTTAAATTTAGGGAAAATTTTGTTTTCGCCACTCTAGATTTTGCCAATTTTCCTTATGCCACTCTAGATTTTGACATTTCACTTTTGCCACTCTTAGTTTTTGACAATTATCACAATTTCCATTCCCGTGCCAAAGCAAAATTTTCAGAGTGGCAATTGTGATAATTATCAAAAGCTAAGAGTGGCAAGAACGAAATAAAATTATTTTGCTTTTGCCAAAAAATGGCAATTGTGATAATTGTCAAAAACAAAGAGTGGCAAAAGTGAAATGTCAGAATCTAGAGTGGCACAAGGAAAATTGGCAAAATCTAGAGTGGCGAAAACAAAATTTTCCCTTAAATTTATGAGGTCCCAAGCAATTCTAATGCATGATATAGGCTCTAGGCACTTGTAGGAGTAGTTGCTACTAGTCTTGTTTAGTTTTATTCACTTTTATTTTGAAGTTACTAAAATTTCAGAAATTTTCAGAAAATGTTAAGGAAACTTTTGAGGGGCTCTTCTAGCCAAGGCTCTCAGGAAAAACAAGCTAAAGAGAAGGAAAAAGCCAAGTATAATCTTCCTCGCTTAGCGGAAGATCGGTCATGTGAGTGGCCATGCAATGATTTCTTGAAAGAAGCTGGAATTCATGAAGATTTTTATTCTTTGATCGAGACAGATGCCTCACCGGTTTCATCAACGACCGAATTGATCAGTATCTCTTACTCACTAATACTTTCGTGCAAAACTTTTATTATTATCCTAAGAAGTCACCGCCCGCAGTATCATTTCATTTATACGATGGATTCAGAGAAATGTCTTTACGTAATTTTTGCGCGGTGTGTAGGATACCTTATGAGGGAGAATTAGAGGAACCCATCGTAAAGATGTGGATGGCTTTGTTAACACTATAGTTGTAGAGGAGCCAAAGAAGGGTTCCGAGGCAAAAATCTCTAGCATACACTTTCTTGTTTTATGCTACTTTGCCATATTTGCTAGTAGATGCTTGATTGGTCGTGAGAATAGTGGAAACTTGAGTGTTCCAGACATTATCTTTCTTCAACATGCTTTGCTTGGAGACAATAGTTTTAATATGGGTGCCGTCATTGCTAAACGTCTAGCCCCTAATCGTACAAAAGGCCCCATATTTGGAGGTATCTATGCTTCACGTCTTGCTAAACATTTTCAGATACCCATTAGGAACCTTGAGAAAGGGGAGACAAAATTGCCTCCTCACATTTCAGATTACAAGAGCATGGTAGCACACAAGTTTATTGTTGACAACGAAGAGAGGATGCTCTTGTATAAACTTTGATTTAATAAGAAACATTTTGAGATTATTATTTTGCCTGCGCCTCAGTTGTTTGATTTGCTTGTAGAAAATTTTCTTGTCACGCCGGAAGCGGTGTACAATCACGAGCCCAAGCTTTTACTCCAGAACCTGAACCTGAGCTGGAGCCTGAACTGGACCCTTATCGTGCATCATCTGTCCAGTGGGATCCGGAGATGACCAGCCAGTGGTATCCTGATTACACCTCCCAGTACACCGGGGAGAGTAGCGACGGTCCTTGGTACTAGAACAACTTAGGCCAAAAGCCTAAGCTTGGGGGAGTACGTATTTCTCACCGACTTTACATTCATGTTCACACACTAGTCGTCAGTGCTCATACTCTTTCATTGTATTATCCATGTTAGTTTAATTTTCTTTTTCGTTTTCTTCTTGTGTGTTTGATAAACCTTAAGAAAAACCAAAAAATTAGTTAGTTTAATTTCCATGCTTGTAGTAGAAATTAAAATGAAAACCCAAAAAGATTTCTCGTTCTTCTTCTTTACTGCTGGGAGCTTTCCTGTGTAAATAGTTTTCTTTTCTTTTCTTTCCTTTGGGGGTCGAGAAGACCATATTGAAAATGTAAAGCGGCTCTCACATGCATGATTGTTTATTTAACTTAGAGCCCATATTACTTGTCTTCTCTCTTGAGTTGAATGCTTGCAGATTCCAGCTTAGTCCAGTGCACGTGCACTCTTATTATTATACACATCGTTCGGTCGTGCAAGTGAAAGGCAATAATGACAATATATGATGGACTTACTGAGATGAGAAAAGCTGGTATGAACTCGACCTCTCTTGTTTTTGTAAATATGATGAGTTCATCGTTCCTGAGTCAGGTTATTATGAAGTAAACATATTTGCAATGACATTTAGAGATTATAGTTGCTTGTGCCATGCTTGATTAGCTTTGAGTTCTAATGGTTTACCTTGCGTGCCAACATGTTATTAGAATGATTATGATGTGATATGATGGGATGGTATCCTCCTTTGAATGAATTGAGTGACTCGACTTGGCACATGTTCACGCATGTAGTTGAAACAAATCAACATAGCCTTCACGATATTTATGTTCATGGTAGATTATATCCTACTCATGCCTGTATTCGGTGTGAATTAATTTTAATGCATGTTCATGATTGTTGTCGCTCTCAGTTGGTCGCTTCCCAGTCTTTTGCTAGCCTTCACCTGTACTAAGCGGGAATACTGCTTTTGCATCCAAACTCCTTAAACCCCAAAGTTGTTCCATATGAGTCCACTATAACTTCCTATATGCGATATTTACCTGCCGTTCTAAGTAAATTTGTATGTGCCAAACTCCAAAACTTCAAATGAAATTCTGTTTTGTATGCTCGAGCAGCTCATGTTACAACTAGGGCTGCCTATATCTTCCATGCTAGGTGGGTTATTCTCAAGAGGAGTGGACTCCGCTCCTCATTCACGAGAAAGGGCCGGTAACCGGGATGCCCAGTCCCATGATCCAAAAATATCAAAGCAAATCAAAATAATTAAACAAAACTCCCCCAGGGCTGTTGTTAGTTGGAGGTACTCGTTGTTTCGAGCAAGCAATGGATTGATGCTTGTTGGTGGTTGGGGGAGTATAAACTTTTACCATTCTGTTTGGGAACTGCCTATAATGCATGTAGTAGATATAGCCATCTCATAGTTGTTGCGTTGACAGCAAAAGTATGCCGCTCAAAATGTTATTCAATCTCTATTTTAAAATTGAGCTCTGGCACCTCTACAAATCCCTGCTTCCCTCTGCGAAGGGCCTGTCTATTTACTTTTATGTTGAGTCATCGCCCTTCTTATTAAAAAGCACCCGCTAGAGAGCACACTGTCATTTGCATTCATTATTGTTGGTTTATATTGGGTATGACTTGACTGGATCTCTTTTACCATGAATTGCAATGTTTAGTCAGTCCTTGATTTTTAAAGGTGCTCTGCATTTATGTTTTGCGGTCTCAGGAAGGGCTAGCGAGATACCATTATTTTATATCATGTTATGATTGTTTTGAGAAAGTGTTGTCATCCGAGTTTTATTATTATGGCTCGCTAGCTGATTATGCTATTGATATGAGTAATTTTGAGACCTAAGTGTTATTGTGAGTATGGTTAGTTCATAATATTTGTTGAAACCTAAATGTTGGCTTTTCATATTTACAACAACAAGAGTAAACAGAGTGAAGGAAATATGCCCTAGAGGCAATAATAAAGTTATTATTTATTTCCTTATATCATGATAAATGTTTATTATTCATGCTAGAATTGTATTAACCGGAAACATAATACATGTGTGAATATATAGACAAACAGAGTGTCACTAGTATGCCTCTACTTGACTAACTTGTTAATCAAAGATGGTTATGTTTCCTAACCATAGACAAAAGAGTTGTTATTTGATTAACGGGATCACATCATTAGTTGAATGATCTGATTGACATGACCCATTCCGTTAGCTTAGCACCCGATCGTTTAGTATGTTGCTGTTGCTTTCTTCATGACTTATACATGTTCCTATCACTATGAGATTATGCAACTCCCGTTTACCGGAGGAGCACCTTGTGCTACCAAACGTCACAACGTAACTGGGTGATTATAAAGGTGCTCTACAGGTGTCTCCAAAGGTACTTGTTGGGTTAGCATATTTCGAGATTAGGATTTGTCACTCCGAATGTCGGAGAGGTATCTCTGGGCCCTCTCGGTAATGCACATCACATAAGCCTTGCAAGAAATGCAACTAATGAGTTAGTTGCGCGATGATGTATTACGGAACGAGTAAAGAGACTTGCCGGTAACGAGATTGAACTAGGTATTGGATACCGACGATCGAATCTCGGGCAAGTAACATACCGATGACAAAGGGAACAACGTATGTTGTTATGCGGTCTGACCGATAAAGATCTTCGTAGAATATGTAGGAACCAATATGAGCATCCAGGTTCCGCTATTGTTATTGACCGAAGACGTGTCTCGGTCATGTCTACATTGTTCTCGAACCGTAGGGTCCGCACGCTTAAGGTTTCGATGACAGTTATATTATGAGTTTATGAGTTTTGATGTACCGAAGGAGTTCGGAGTCCCGGATGAGATCGGGGACATGACGAGGAGTCTCGAAATGGTCGAGACGTAAAGATCGATATATTGGACGACTATATTCGGACATCGGAAAGGTTCCGAGTGGTTCGGGTTTTTTTCGGAGTACCGGGGAGTTACGGGAATACGGGGGAGAAGTATTGGGCCTTATTGGGCCATACAGGAAAGAGAGAGGGGCTGCCTAGGGCAGGCCACGCGCCCCCCAAGGCCTAGTCCGAATTGGACTAGGGGGAGGGGTTGCGCCCCCTCCTTCCTTCCCTTCTCTTTTCCCCTTCCTTGTCTCCTACTCCTACTATATGGAAGGACTCCTAGTTGGACTAGGAAAAGGGGAATCCTACTCCCGGTGGGAGTAGGACTCCCTAGGGCGCGCCATAGAGAGGGCCGGCCCTCCCCTCCTCCACTCCTTTATATACGGGGGCAGGGGGCACGCCATGGACACACAAGTTGATCTTCGTGATCGTTCCTTAGCCGTGTGCGGTGCCCCCCTCCATGATATTACACCTCGGTCATATTGTAGCGGTGCTTAGGCGAAGCCCTGTGATGGTTGAACATCAAGATCGTCACCACGCCGTCGTGCTGACGGAACTCCTCCCCGAAGCTTTGCTGGATCGGAGCCCGGGGAGCGTCATCGAGCTGAACGTGTGCCAAGAACTCGGAGGTGCCGGAGTAACGGTGCTTGGATCGGTTGAACCGGGAAGACGTACGACTACTTCCTCTATGTTGTGTCAACGCTTCCGCTTTGGTCTACGAGGGTACGTAGACAACACTCTCCCCTCTCGTTGCTATGCATCACCATGATCTTGCGTGTGCGTAGGAATTTTTTTGAAATTACTACGTTCCCCAACAGTGGCATCCGAGCCAGGTTTTATGCGTAGATTTTATATGCACGAGTAGACCACAAGTGAGTTTTGGGCGATACAAGTCATACTGCTTACCAGCATGTCATACTTTGGTTCGGCGGTATTGTTGGATGAAGCGGCCTGGACCGACATTGCGCGTACGCTTACGTGAGACTGGTTCTACCGACGTGCTTTGCACACAGGTGGCTAGCGGGTGTCAGTTTCTCCAACTTTAGTTGAACCGAGTGTGGCTACGCCCGGTCCTTGCGAAGGTTAAAACAGCACTAACTTGACGAACTATCGTTGTGGTTTTGATGCGTAGGTAAGAACGGTTCTTGCTAAGCCCGTAGCAGCCACGTAAAACTTGCAACAACAAAGTAGAGGACGTCTAACTTGTTTTTGCAGGGCATGTTGTGATGTGATATGGTCAAGACGTGATGAGATATAAGTTGTTGTATGAGATGATCATGTTTTGTTGAAGTTATCAGCAACTGGCTGAAGCCTTATGGTTGTCTCTTTATTGTATAAGATGCAAGCGCTAAATAATTGCTTTACTTTATCGCTATGCGATAGCAATAGTTGCAAGAGCAATAGTTGGCGAGACGACCATGTGACGACACATTGATATAGATCAAGATGATGGAGATCATGGTGTCATGCCGGTACCAATGGAAATCATGACGATGCTTTGGAGATGGAGATCAAAGGCACAAGATGATGATGGCCATATCATGTCACATATTATTATTGCATGTGATGTTTATCTTTTATGCATCTTATTCTGTTTTGTTTGACGATAGCATTATAAGATGATCTCTCACTAATTATCAAGAAGTGTTCTCCCTGAGTATGCACCGTTGCCAAAGTTCGTCGTGCCCAGACACCACGTGATGATCGGGTGTGATAAGCTCTACGTCCATCTACAACGGGTGCAAGCCAGTTTTGCACACGCGTAATACTCAGGTTAAACTTGACGAGCCTAGCATATGCAGATATGGCCTCGGAACACGGAGACCGAAAGGTCGAGCGTGAATCATATAGTAGATATGATCAACATAATGATGTTCACCATTGAGAGCTACTCCATTTCACGTGATGATCGGTTATGGTTTAGTTGATTTGGATCACGTGATCACTTAGAGGATTATAGGGATGTCTTTCTAAGTGGGAGTTCTTAAGTAATATGATTAATTGAACTTAAATTTATCATGAACTTAGTCCTGGTAGTATTTTGCAAATTATGTTGTAGATCAATAGCTCGCATTGTTGCTTTCATATGTTTATTTTGATATGTTCCTAGAGAAAATTATGTTGAAAAATGTTAGTAGCAATGATGCGGATTGGGTCCGTGATATGAGGTTTATCCTCATTGCTGCACAGAAGAATTATGTCCTTAATGCATCGCTAGGTGACAGACCTATTGCAGGAGCAGATGCAGACGTTATGAACGTTTGGCTAGCTCAATATGATGACTACTTGATAGTTTAGTGCACCATACTTAACGGCTTAGAATCGGGACTTCAAAAACGTTTTGAACGTCATGGACCATATGAGATGTTCCAGGAATTGAAGTTAATATTTCAAGCAAATACCCGAGTTGAGAGATATGAAGTCTCCAACAAGTTCTATAGCTAAAGGATGGAGGAGAATCGCTCAACTAGTGAGCAAGTGCTCAGATTGTCTGGGTACTACAATCGCTTGAATCAAGTGGGAGTTAATCTTCCAGATAAGATAGTGATTGATAGAATTCTCTAGTCACCATCACCAAGTTAGTAGAACTTCGTGATGAACTATAGTATGCAAAGGATGACGAAAACGATTCCCGAGCTCTTCGTGATGTTGAAATCGACGAAGGTAGAAATCAAGAAAGAGCATCAAGTGTTGATGATTGACAAGACCACTAGTTTCAAGAGAATAGCAAAGGGAAAGAAAGGGAACTTCAAGTAGAATGACAAGCAAGTTGTCACTCCCGTGAAGAAGCCCAAAGCTGAACCTAAAACCTGAAACTGAGTGCTTCTACTGCAAAGGAAATGGTCACTGGAAGTGGAACTACTCCAAATATTTGGTGGATAAGAAGGATGGCAAAGTGAACAAGGGTATATTTGATATACAGGTTATTGATGTGTGCTTTACTAGTGTTTATAGTAGCCCCTGAGTATTTGATACTTGTTCAGTTGCTAAGATTAGTAACTCGAAACAGGAGTTACAGAATAAACAAAGACTAGTTGAAGGGGAAGTGACGATGAGTGTTGGAAGTAGTTCCCAGATTGATATGATCATCATCGCACACTCCCTATACTTTCGGGATTAGTGTTAAACCTAAATAAATGTTATTTGGCGTTTGCGTTGAGCATGAATATGATTTGATCATGTTTATTGCAATACAGTTATTCATTTAAAATCAGAGAATAATAGTTGTTCTGTTTAAATGAATAAAACCTTCAATGGTCATACACCCAATGAAAATAGTTTGTTGGATCTCGATCGTAGTGATACACATATTCATAATATTGATGCCAAAAGATGCAAAGTTAATAATGATAGTGCAACTTATTTGTGGCACTGCCGTTTGGGTCATATCGGTGTAAAGCGCATGAAGAAACTCCATGCTGATGGGTTTTTGGAATCACTTGATTATGAATCATTTGATGCTTGCGAACCGTGCCTTTTGGGCAAGATGACTGAAACTTCGTTGTTCGGAACAATGGAACGAGATACTGACTTGTTGGAAATAATACATACTGATGTATGCGGTCCAATGAGTGTTGATGCTCGTGGTAGGTATCGTTATTTTCTGACCTTCACAAGATGATTTGAGCAGATATGAGTATATCTACTTAATGAAGCACAAGTCTGAAACATTTGAAAAGTTCAAAGAATTTCAGAGTGAAGTGGAGAATCACCGTAACAAGAAAATAAAGTTTCTACGATCTGATCGTGGAGGAGAATATTTGAGTTACGAGTTTGGCCTTCATATAAAACAATGTGGAATAGTTTCACAGCTCACGCCACATGGAACACCATAACGTAATGGTGTGTCCGAACGTCATAACCGCACTTTATTTGATATGGTGCGATCAATGATGTCTCTTACTGATTTACCAATATCGTTTTGGGGTTATGCATTAGAGATAGCTGCATTCACGTTAAATAGGGCACCATTAAATCCGTTGAGACGACACCGTATGAACTATGGTTTAGCAGTAAACCTAAGCCGTCGTTTCTTAAAGTTTGGAGTTGCGATGCTTATGTGAAAAAGGTTTTCAAGCTGATAAGCTCGAACCCAAATCAGAAAAGTCCGTCTTCATAGAATACCCAAAGGAAACTGTTGGGTACTCCTTCTATCACAGATCCAAAGGCAAAACATTCGTTGCTAAGAATGGATCCTTTCTAGAGAAGGAGTTTCTCTCGAAAGAAGTGAGTGGGAGAAAAGTAGAACTTAATGAGGTAACTGTACCTTCTCCCGAATTGGAAACTAGTTCATCACTGAAATCAGTTCCAGTGATGCCTACACCAATTAATGAGGAAGCTAATGATGATGATCATGAAACTTCAAGATCAAGTTACTACCAAAACCTCGTAGGTCAACCAGAGTAAGATCCGCACCAGAGTGGTACGGTAATCCTATTCTAGAAGTCATGTTACTAGACCATGATAAACCTACGAACTATGAGGAAGCGATGATGAGCCCAGATTCCGCGAAATGGCTTGAGGCCATAAAATCTGAGATATGATCCATGTATGAGAACAAAGTATGGACTTTGATTGACTTTCTCGATGATCAGCAAGCCATGTTAAATAAATGGATCTTCAAGAGGAAGATAGATGCTGATAGTAGTGTTACTATCTACAAAGCTAGACTTGTCGAAAAAGGTTTTTGACAAAGTTCAAGGTGTTGGCTACGATGAAATTTTCTCACTTGTAGCGATGCTTAAGTCTGTCCAAATCATGTTAGCAATTGCCGCATTTTTATGAAATCTGGCAAATGGATAAACAAAACTACATTCCTTAATGGATTTAAAGAAGAGTTGTATATGATGCAACCAGAAGGTTTTATCAATCCTAAAGGTGCTGACAAAATAGCAAGCTCCAGCGATCCATCTATGGACTGGTGCAAGCATCTCGGAGTTGGAATATACGCTTTGATAAGTTGATCAAAGCATATAGTTTTATACATACTTGCGGTGAAGCCTGTATTTACTAGAAAGTGAGTGGGAGCACTACAACATTTCTGATAAGTATATGTGAATGACATATTGTAGATCGGAAATAATGTAGAATTATTCTGCAAAGCATAAATGAGTGTTTGAAAGGAGTTTTTCAAAGAAAGACCTCGGTGAAGCTGCTTACATATTGAGCATCAAGATCTATAGAGATAGATCAAGACGCTTGATAAGTTTTTTCAATGAGTACATACCTTGACAAGATTTTGAAGTAGTTCAAAATGGAACAGTCAAATAAAGAGTTCTTGCCTGTGTTACAAGGTGTGAAATTGAGTAAGACTCAAAACCCGACCACGACAGAAGATAGAAAGAGAATGAAAGTCATTCCCTATGCCTTGGCCATAGGTTCTATAAAGTATGCCATGCTGTGTACCAGATCTATTGTATACCCTACACTGAGTTTGGCAAGGGAGTACAATAGTGATCTAGGAGTAGATCACTGGACATCGGTCAAAATTATTCTTAGTGGAATAAGGATATGTTTCTCGATTATGGAAGTGACAAAAGGTTCGTCGTAAAGGGTTACGTCGATGCAAGTTTTGACACCGATCTGGATGACTCTAAGTCTCGATCGAGATACATATTGAAAGTGGGAGCAATTAGCTAGAGTAGCTCCCTTCAAAGCATTGTAGACATAAAAAAATTGCAAAATACATAACAGATCTGAATGTGAAAGACCCGTTGACTAAGATTCTCTCACAAGCAAAACATGATCACACCTTAGTACTCTTTGGGTGTTAATCACATAGCAATGTGAACTAGATTACTGAATCTAGTAAACCCTTTGGGAGTTGGTCACATGGCGATGTGAACTATGGGTGTTAATCACATGATGATGTGAACTATCGATGTTAATCACATGGTGATGTGATCTAGATTATTGACTCTAGTGCAAGTGGGAGACTGAAGGAAATATGCCCTAGAGGCAATAATAATATTATTATTTATTTCCTTATATCATGATAAATGTTTATTATTCATGCTAGAATTGTATTAACCGGAAACATAATACATGTGTGAATATATAGACAAACAGAGTGTCACTAGTATGCCTCTACTTGACTAGCTTGTTAATCAAAGATGGTTATGTTTCCTAACCATAGACAACAGAGTTGTTATTTGATTAACGGGATCACATCATTAGTTGAATGATCTGATTGACATGCCTCATACCGTTAGCTTAGCACCCGATCATTTAGTATGTTGCTGTTGCTTTCTTCATGACTTATACATGTTCCTATGACTATGAGATTATGCAACTCCCGTTTACCGGAGGAACACTTTATGTGCTACCAAACATCACAACGTAACTGGGTGATTATAAAGGTGCTCTACAGGTGTCTCCAAAGGTACTTGTTGGGTTGGCGTATTTCGAGATTAGGATTTGTCACTCCGAATGTCGGAGAGGTATCTCTGGGCCCTCTCGGTAATGCACATCACATAAGCCTTGCAAGCAATGCAACTAATGAGTTAGTTGCGAGATGATGTATTACAGAACGAGTAAAGAGACTTGCCGGTAACGAGATTGAACTAGGTATTGGATACCGACGATCGAATCTCGGGCAAGTAACATACCGATGACAAAGGGAACAACGTATGTTGTTATGCGGTCTGACCGATAAAGATCTTCGTAGAATATGTAGGAACCAATATGAGCATCCAGGTTCCGCTATTGGTTATTGACCGGAGACGTGTCTCGGTCAAGTCTACATTGTTCTCGAACCGTAGGGTCCGCACGCTGAAGGTTTCGATGACAGTTATATTATGAGTTTATGAGTTTTTATGTACCGAAGGAGTTCGGAGTCCCGGATGATTTCGGGGACATGACGAGGAGTCTCGAAATGGTCGAGACGTAAAGATCGATATATTGGAGGACTATATTCGGACATCGGAAAGGTTCCGAGTGGTTCGGGTATTTTTCGGAGTACCGGGGAGTTACGGGAATACGGGGAGAAGTATTGGGCCTTATTGGGCCATACGGGAAAGAGAGAGGGGCTGCCTAGGGAAGGCCGCGCGCCCCCCAAGGCCTAGTCCAAATTGGACTAGGGGGAGGGGCTGCGCCCCCTCCTTCCTTCCCTTCTCTTTTCCCCTTCCTTGTCTCCTACTCCTACTATATGGAAGGACTCCTAGTTGGACTAGGAAAAGGGGAATCCTACTCCCGGTGGGAGTAGGACTCCCTAGGGCGCGCCATAGAGAGGGCCGGCCCTCCCCTCCTCCACTCCTTTATATACGGGGGCAGGGGGCACCCCATGGACACACAAGTTGATCTTCGTGATCGTTCCTTAGCCGTGTGCGGTGCCCCCTCCACGATATTACACCTCGGTCATATTGTAGCGGTGCTTAGGCGAAGCCCTGCGACGGTTGAACATCAAGATCATCACCACGCCGTCGTGCTGACGGAACTCCTCCCCGAAGCTTTGCTGGATCGGAGCCCGGGGAGCGTCATCGAGCTGAACGTGTGCAAAGAACTCGGAGGTGCCGGAGTAACGGTGCTTGGATCGGTTGAACCGGGAAGATGTACGACTACTTCCTCTAGGTTGTGTCAACGCTTCCGCTTCGGTCTACGAGGGTACATAGGCAACACTCTCCCCTCTCGTTGCTATGCATCACCATGATCTTGCGTGTGCGTAGGGATTTTTTTTGAAATTACTACGTTCCCCAACACAGAGTTTGTATATGTTTTTCTTTATCACTTTCAGTTTATCAACTGAATTGTTTGAGGACAAGCAAAGGTTTAAGTTTGAGGGAGTTGATATGTCTCCAACGTATCTACTTTTCCAAACACTTTTGCCCTTGTTTTGGACTCTAACTTGCATGATTTGAATGAAACTAACCCGGACTGACACTGTTTTCAGCAGAACTGCCATGATGTTGTTTTATGTGTAGAAAAAAAAATTCTCGGAATGTCCTGGAAATCCACGGAGGCACATTTTGGAAAATATAAAAAATATTGGTGAAAGAATCAAGACTAGGGGGCCCACACCCTGTCCATGAGACAGGGGGCGCGCCCCCTATCTCGTGGGCCCCCTGGACCTCCAACGACCTCAACTCCAACACCATATATTCATGTTCGGGGAGAAAAAAATCAGAGAGAAAGTTTCATCGCGTTTTACGACACGGAGCCGCCGCCAAGCCCTAATCTCTCTCGGGAGGGCTGATCTGGAGTCCGTTCGGGGCTCCGAAGAGGGGGGTTCGTCGCCGTCGTCATCATCAACCATCCTCCATCACCAATTTCATGATGCTCACCGCCGTGCGTGAGTAATTCCATTGTAGGCTTGCTAGACGGTGATGGGTTGGATGAGATTTACCATGTAATCAAGTTAGTTTTGTTAGGGTTTGATCCCTAGTATCCACTATGTTCTGAGATTGATGTTGCTATGACTTTGCTATGCTTAATGCTTGTCACTAGGGCCCGAGTGCCATGATTTCAGATCTGAACCTATTATGTTTTCAGGAATATATGTGTGTTCTTGATCATATCTTGCAAGTCTATACTCACCTATTATGTGTTATGATCTGACAACCCCGAAGTGACAATAATCGGGATACTTCTCGGTGATGACCGTAGTTTGAGGAGTTCATGTATTCACTATGTGCTAATGCTTTGTTCCGGTTCTCTATTAAAAGGAGGCCTTAATATCCCTTAGTTTCCACTAGGACCCCGCTGCCACGGGAGGGTAGGACAAAAGATGTCATGCAAGTTCTTTTCCATAAGCACGTATGACTATTTACGGAATACATGCCTACATCACATTGATGAACTAGAGCTAGTTCTGTGTCACTCTATGTTATAGCTATTACATGAGGAATCGCATCCGGCATAATTATCCATCACCGATCCATTATTGCCTACGAGCTTTTCACATATTGTTCTTTGCTTATTTACTTTTCCGTTGCTACTGTTACAACTACTACAAAAACCCAAAAACTATTATCTTTACTTTTGCCACCGTTACCTTTATTATCATACTACTTTGCTACTAAATACTTTGCTGCAGATACTAAGTTATCCAGGTGTGGTTGAATTGACAACTCAACTGCTAATACTCAAGAATATTCTTTGGCTCCCCTTGTGTCGAATCAATACATTTGGGTTCAATACTTTACCCTCGAAAGCTGTTGCGATCCCCTACACTTGTGGGTTATCACCTATTAACCGGAGGCCCAACTCAAATTGCTGTTTTCTTGCCTATTTCAGTGTTTAGAAGAAAAGGAATATCAAACGGAGTCCAAACGGAATGAAACCTTCGGGAGAGTTATTTTTGGAACGGAAGCAATCCCGGAGACTTGGAGTAGACGTTAAGGCAGCTTCGAGGTGGCCACGAGGCAGAGAGGCGCGCCCTACCCCCTGGGCATGCCCCCACCCTCGTGGGCCCTTCGTGGCTCCCGTGGCCGACTTCTTTCGCCTATATATATCCATATACCCTAAAAACATCAAGGAGCACAATAGATCAGGAGTTCCGCTGCCAAAAGCCTCTGTAGCCACCAAAAACCAATCAGGACCCTGTTCCGGCACCCTGCCGGAGGGGGGATCCCTCACCGGTGGCCATCTTCATCATCCCGGCGCTCTCCATGAGAAGGAGGGAGTAGTTCACCCTCGGGGCTGAGGGTATGTACCTGTAGCTATGTGTTTGATCTCTCTCTCTCTCGTGTTCTTGATTTGGCACGATTGTTGGATTTAGGGTTCCGGCAGACCCTTGAGGTTCGAACACTGGGGTGCGCGTGGAGGTTTTGCCTTCTACCTACCTGTTCCTCACCGAATCACTAGAGTCTAAACTGCCAGAAGAGCAAGACAAGGGACACAGGGTTTATACTAGTTCAGGCCACCATTGTGGTGTAATACCCTACTCCAGTGTGTGGTGTGGTGGATTGCCTCTTGGGCTGATAATGAACAATACAAGGAAGAACAACCTCGCGAGGGTCTGTTCTTGCGGTGGTGTTATCCCTTTGGAGGGGTTGATTCTCGATGCCCTGATACTATGGTGGCTAGTCCTATTTATAGGCAAAGGCCCTGGGCCTCTTCCCAAATATTGAGCGGGAAGGGCGCCAACAATTGGCCATTTTGAAGGGGAACATCTGGTACACTTATCCTGACTAAAGTTGGTCCTCGCCTGTCAAAGGCTCTAGTGGTGACGCCGGCTTGGGCTCCACGGTGACCTCCATCCTGCCGTTGGACTGGTCTTGGTCTTGTTGCACCGAAATGGATGCCTTTGCTTGACGCTCTCGCCTGCACTTGCTCCCCTTGCACCAAAGAGGAAAGAAGGACACTGCACGGGCTGGCGCCCGGCTGGCGCCCTCGGACGTCATGGCTTGCGTCATGGGCACCTTGCGAGGTACCCCGCCTTGAACTCTCCGCCTCCTCGTGAGCCAGCCTGATGAGGCCGTGCCTGAGGAAGCTCCTCATCATCCGCCCCGCGAGGCTTGGCCCCTCGCGAGGGTCCTGAGCTTGTGTTGGTGAAGATGGTCCGTGCTGGCCCCCCTTTGAGCCATGCTGCAGGCCGCAGGCAGGCAAGTCTGGGGACCCCCGTTCCCAGAACACTGACAGTAGCCCCCGGGCCCAAGGCGCGCCCGGGCTTGGCCGAGCAGAGAGGCGAAAGGGCAAGTGCGAAGCGTCACGGGCCCTAACAGCCTGCGGCCTTGGGTGCCGCATGGCGGTTGATTGGACATGGGCGTCTCCACTTCCCCACGACGCCTCGGCAACTGCACGGATTCGACAAGTCCCTGCATGCGAAACGATTCATGATTACCTGCGGTCGTGGAGGCCGACGGTTGGCCTCCTCTGGCTTTAAGTATGGCACGCCGCGTGCCCTTCCAGTTCATCCCCTCTTGCTTCTCCTTCTTCCTCATGGCCCCGTCAAGGAGGTTCTCGGTCGCAGAGAAAGGAAAGGCTCGCCAGGTCGAGCCTGCCTCTCCCCCGCCCAAGCGCGGTTGCGGTCGCCCTCGCAAGCACCCCGTGGCCTCCACGGCGGTTTCCCGTGGCCGCGGAGGTGACTTCCCGCGTGGCGACGGGCGGCCGGCCGCGGCCGGGGTGTGTGTTTCGGCTGTGCGACCCCGAAAACCGCGCTCTCGCGCTGCGGAGGTGCTGCCGGAGTTTGTTGTGTGGGCAGCGGAGCCGGCAAGCGCCCGGCTTTAGCTCCCTCGCTTCTTCCTAGGCGAGCTCCCGGCTGGCGCCCTGGGCGGCCTCTAGCTCCAGGCAGACGGCTGTTGCAGCCGGGCCTCGTGGGCTTCGCTGGAGGTCTTCGCGGCTGGGAGCCTGGCCCTGACCCGCGGCTGGCAGACGTTTGCCCGCGTGCGTGGCCTGAGCCGCCGGTGCACCCTGCACTTCAAGTTCAACGGCGACGCCACCCTCTACGTGAGGGTGTTTGGGGAAGATGGCCGCCGCGCAGGGTTCTGCCCTGAAGACGACGGCCACGGCCAAGGACCCAGCCCCGGCGAGGATGAAGAGGGCAGCGCACGCATGGCTGCTGGTGCCCAGGATTCCTCAAGCTTCACTGGTTCCTCTTCGGGCAGCGACTCTTCTAGGAGCGGCCGCGGTCGGCCTCTGCGCCGTCGTGCCTGCTTGGAGGTTGGTAGCGGGTCTGCCCGCCATCGCACCCTGGTGAAACGCGAGAGGGAGTCCGCTTGAGCTACGGTGGCAGCTCGGGTCCTCCCCGAGGGCCGGCGCCTTGCGAGCTTCGCCTGATTTGTTCCTCCCTCCCCTTTTTCCTGCGCAAAAAGACAACTATGTGGGGGCCTCGTGGGGGCGTGTTTGTGTTATTGTTGTCAATCGTCGTAGTGTTTCCGTTATTTTGGTATTGTTCCTTCCTGCCGAACGCCCGCATGTAGGTAATCCCCAGCCTTGGCCATGGGGCGACCGACCCAGGTCCTGTATTCATGTCGCGGTGCCCGTGAGGCACGGACTGGAGGGATGCTCCTGTAGTGGACCCGGGTCACGAGGTCTTGACCGAAAGGATCAAAACGCTCGCGAGGGCGCCAGGGCCGTCCCCTCGCGAAACCTTGCGCAAGAGAAATCGAGGCCGGAGGGCGAAAAGTCGAAGAGCCATAAGTCAGAAGACAGTGAAAGTTTCAATAAAACTTCAAATGAGAATGAACTAGCCAACTGTAGAAAGCAAATGAAAAATCCGCGTCCGGCGCCTAGTCTAGTCTTCGATGTCTTCTCACCAGCGCGGAGCTAAGTGCTACCACTTGGCATGGGAGGGAGCCCCAGGGCCTGAGGCCGGCGCTCCTGAGACTCCGGGGCGTGTACATCCCCAACTCATTATTACGTGAGAGTGTCACGGGCGGCGGGCTTCACAGGCATTCGCCTTCTTCACAGGCTTCGGGCCTTTCTTCGAGGAAGCAAGCTTCACGGGCATTGGCCCTCTTCACAGGCTCCGGGCCTTTCCAAAAACGCAACAGCTTCACAGGCATTCACCCTCTTCATAGACTCTGGGCCTTTTCCAAAACGCTACAGCTTCACAGGCATTTGCCCTCTTCACAGGCTCTGGGCCTTTTCCAAAACGCAACAGCTTCATAGGCATTCGCCCTCTTCACAGGCTCTGGGCCTTTTCCAAAAAGATGATCTTCACAGGCATTCGCCTTCTTCACAGGCTCTGGGCCTTCCCCAAAAATATGATCTTCACAGGCATTCTCCTTCTTCACAGGCTCTGGGCCTTCCCAAAAAGATGATCTTCATAGGCATTCGCCTTCTTCACAGGCTCTGGGCCTTTTCAAGGGTAAAACCTCCGGAGGTACTGGATGTTCCATGCATTCTAGACTGACACCCCCTCCTGAGTCTCCAAGAGCGTGGAGCCGGGCCTGGAAACATGAACAACCTTGAACGGGCCCTCCCACATGGGAGAGAGCTTATGCAGTCCCTCCCTGGAGAGAACCCGCCTGAGCACGAGGTCCCCTACCTCAAGAGTCCTGGGGTAGATGTTGCGGCAGTGGTATCGCCACAGTGCTTGTTGATATCTCGCCGCTCGCAGCGCGGCTTCTCGGCGACGCTCCTCCCCCAGCACGAGGTCCATCTCCCGCATGGCGTCCTGCTGCGCTTCGTCGAACGCCAGGACCCGTGCGGACCGACGTCTGACCTCGTGAGGGAGGACTGCTTCGGCTCCATAGACCAAGAAGAAAGGGGTCTCTCCAGTCGGCTTGGTTGCGGTCATGCGGATGGACCACAACACGGACTGGAGCTCGTCTTACCAGCCTCTGCCGCAAGCTTCCAGCTTCTTCTTGAATGTTCTGGTCTTGAGGCCCCTCAGGACCTCCGCGTTGGCCCGCTCGGCCTGGCCGTTGCTTCGGGGGTGCGCCACTGAAGCGTAGCATATCTGCGTTCCAAGGTTAGCACAATATGTTTTGAAGAGGTTACTGGTGAACTGCGAACCGTTGTCGGTGATGATGCGGTTCGGCACCCCGAACCGGCTCATGATGCCCTTGATGAACTTGACCGCTGAACCCGCGAGGATGGTGCGGACGGCTTCCACTTCGGCCCACTTGGTGAATTTGTCCACGGCGACGTAGAGGTAGCGATAGCCCCCTGGCGCCCGGGGAAACGGGCCTAGGATATCAAGCCCCCAGACTGCGAATGGCCATGTGAGGGGTATGGTCTGCAGACCTCCCGCCGGCTGATGGATCTGCTTCGCATGGAATTGACAGGCTTCGCAAGCCTTTACCAGTTCGACGGCGTCATTGAGCGCAGTAGGCCAATAGAAACCGCTTCGGAATGACTTGCCCATGAGGGTTCGTGATGACGAGTGGTGCCCACAGTCTCCATCGTGTATGTCCGCCAGCAACTCTTTCCCTTGCTCCTTGGAGATGCAGCGTAGGGATACATCATTTGGTCGCTTCCAATAGAGTTCCCCATCCCTGATGCAGTATGCTGTGGCCTGCCGCGCCACACGCTCCGCTTCCTCTTCCTCCTCCGGCAGGGTCCCTTGCGTTAAGTAACTCCGGAGCTCTGTGATCCAGCGCCCCTCCTGAGGCTCCATTGTCAGGAGCAGGCGCGCTCCTGAGGCTGGGCCACAGGCCGGGGCTCCCGAGGTAGGTGGCTGGGGGAGCTCTTCCCGAGGCTGCGCCGTGTTTGATAGCGATGGCATGGCCGAGGGCTTGAAGAGCCGCTCCTCGAAGACGCCAGGCTCCTGAGGTAGCCGCCTGGATGCTCGTTTGGCGATGTCATCGGCCTCCTGATTGGTGCCACGAGGCACATGCTACAACTCCAACCCCCAAAACTGCTTTTCCATCCTGCGGACCTCCGCAAGGTAGGCCTCCATGTGTTCGTCTCTTGGCTCGTATACCTTGTTGGAGAAGTTGACGAGGAGCTGTGAGTCGCCCTTGATGGTTAGGCGCTTTACCCCTAGGGTAGCCGCGGCCTTCAAGCCTGCTATCAGGCCTTCATACTCCGCTATGTTGTTGGAGACCTTTTAGCCTTGCTGGAAACAGAGCTGCACGGCATACTGGATCTTGTCCTGAGTGGGAGATATGAGCACCGCCCCAGCCCCTGCGCCTTGCCTGGAGAACGCTCCGTCGAAGTACATGACCCAGCCTTCTGGTGCATCGCTTCCTGGGGAGAGGGATCGATCCTCGCCGGCCTTGAGGTCCGGTGCCTCCGTCCATCCGGCCACGAAATCCGCTAGTGCGGCTCCCTTGATGAATCGGGTCGTGCTGAATTCGAGCTGAAATGCTTGCAGCTCAATGTTCCACTCGGCGACCCTTCCGACTGAGTTAGGGCTCAGAAGCACTCTTTCCAAGGGGTACGCTGAGACAACTTTGATAGGGTGACCCTGAAAGTAGTGCCGTAGCTTGCGCAAGGCCACCAGTAGCGCGAGGAGAAGTTTCTGAGGCATGGGGTACCGCGCCCTTGCATCCCGCAACACCATGCTGATGAAGTACACTGGGTGCTCGACGAGGCTTGGAGCGACGGTGCTGGTGGCGTCCTTCGGAAGCCGTGGTGCCTCCTGAGGCGGCGGAGCCTCCAGAAGCTGGTTGCCTAGGGGAAGGGCCTCTCCCGCTCCCGGTGCGTTCCCCTGTGGCGGCTGATCTTCCTCAATCATGGTAGTTATCTCTGTGAGTCCTTTTTGTCCTGCTTTGCCTTGGCGCGGGCAGCTGCCGCGGCCTTGGTCCGACGCTCCTCCCTAACAGCCACCAGGGCCGCGCAGGCAGAGTAAGGAGTGGCGGCGAGGTAGAGTACCAAGGGCTCTTGTGGGCGTGGGGCCACCATCACTGGTGGGCTGGTCAGGTATCTCTTGAGATCTTGGAATGCCTTGTCGGCCTCTTTAGTCCATTCAAAGGGCCCCTTTTTCTTCATCAACTGGAAGAAAGGAAGCGCTCGCTCCCCTAACTTGGAGATGAAGCACCCCAATGCAGTCACGCGCCCAGTGAGCTTCTGCATCTCTCTGAGGGTCTTTGGCGGGCTCATGTCCTCGACCGCCTTAACCTTTTCTAGGTTGGCCTCGATGCCTCGGTGGGACACGAGGAAACCCAAGAGCTTGCCCGAGGGGACTCCAAACACACACTTCTCCGGGTTGAGCCTCAGGCTTACTGCGTTGAGGTTTGCAAAGGTTTCCTCCAGGTACTGTATTAGGGTCTTAGCCTCGCGAGACTTTACTACAATGTCATCGACATAAGCTTCCACGTTCTTCCCGAGTTGCAGGCCCAAGGTGATGTGCATGAGCCGCTGAAAGGTTGCCCCCGCGTTGCGCAGTCCGAAGGGCATGCATGTATAGCAGTACACCCCACACGGGGTCAGGAAGGCCGTCTTCTCCACGTCTTCCACCGCCATCTTGATCTGATGATACCCAGAGAAGGCGTCCAAGAAGCATAACAGGTCACACTCAGCGGTGGAATCGATGATCTGATCGATGCGTGGGAGCGGGAAAGGATCTTGCGGACATGCTTTGTTGAGGTTGGTGAAGTCGACACACGTGCGTTCTTTCCCTCCCTTCTTTGGTAATACCACAGGGTTGGCCAACCAATCTGGATATCGAACCTCGTGAATGACCCCCGCGGCTTCTAGCTTGCGGGTCTCCTGGACAATGAAGGCCTGCTTTTCAGTGGACTGCCGCCTCGCTTTCTGCTTCACGGGGCGCACATTGGGGCACATGTTGAGGTGGTGCTCGATCACACCCCGTGGGATCCCTGCCAGCTGATCGGGCTCCCAAGCGAACACCTTGACCAGGGCCTATGGTGAAAGTGGCGCTGGTGGACCCGTCCTCGTCGACGGGTATCTGCTTGGTCTTCACCTTGTCTTGGGTGAACAACTGTTTCTTCTTGGCTGGTGCAGCCCCCTTGGGCTCGGGGGCCCCCGCGTTGGCGGGCTGTGCTGACGCCGCCGTCTGGAAGGCGAGCTTGAGCGCTTGCAGCGCATCCCCGGTGTCCCCAGGCACGGTGAGGACTCCGCTACTCCCGGGCATCTTCATGAGGTTGTATGCTGGGTAAGTCGCGGCCATGAATTGGGCCAGTGCTGGGTAGCCGAGGATGGCATTGTAGGGGAGGCCGAGGAGGGCGATGTCGAAATCGACTAGCTCCGTGCGGAAATTGTCGTAGGTGCCGAAGGTCACTGGGAGCCGGATCTGTCCCAAGGAGCTGGAAGACCCGCCCCCGATGCCCACGAAGGGCTAGCTCGGCCGCAGCCGCCCCCGGGGTATGCGGAGGAGGTCGAAAGTTTTGACTGAAAGCACGTTGAGGCCCGCGCCACCGTCGATGAGGGTCCTGGTGACAGCCACCTGGCAGATGGTGCGGGTGCACAACATCGGGAGCGCACCCGAGCAGGCCGAGTTGGAGGGGTGGTCTTCCGAACTGAAGGCTAACCTGGCCTGCGGCTCCGACCGGTCCCGGGAAGCCCCCTGCCGCACGGAGGCGGCGTCGACCCGGCGGATGAACGGCTTGACATGGTGACTGGAGGGCGGTGCCTGCGAGCTGCCCAGGAGGCCCGTGACGACCGAGGAGGCCGGCGCGGCATGGTGGGCGAGGAAGAGGTCGCGCGGCTTTTCCTAGGAGGCCACGGAGGGATGCAGGGGCGATACTCGTTGCTCGTTCCCCGTCGGGCCGGTGGCGGTGTTGACGGCGGGCGACGGGGAACAACGAGGGCGCGCGCCGACGGGAGCCGTCTGGGCAACTCGAGCGGCGCGAGCAACCCGACGAGCGTCAGCCATGGACGCGACGGTCGGAGAAGAGCAGGGCGACGGAAGACGAATTCGGGCGCACCCCTACCTGGCGCGCCAAATGTCGGATTTAGGGTTCCGGCAGACCCTTGAGGTTCAAACACTGGGGTGCGCGCGGAGGTTTCGCCTTCTACCTACCCGTTCCTCACTGAATCACTAGAGTCTAAACTGCCAGAAGAGCAACACAAGAGACGCAGGGTTTATACTGGTTCAGGCCACCATTGTGGTGTAATACCCTACTCTAGTGTGTGGTGTGGTGGATTGCCTCTTGGGCTGATGATGAACAATACAAGGAAGAACAGCCTTGCGAGGGTCTGTTGTTGCGGTGGTGTTGTCCCTTTGGAGGGGTTGATTCTCGATGCCTCGATACTATGGTGGCTAGTCCTATTTATAGGCAAAGGCCCTGGGCCTCTTCCCAAATATTGAGCGGGAAGGGCACCAACAATTGGCCATTTTGAAGGGGAACATCTGGTACACTTATCCTGACTAAAGTTGGTCCTCGCCTGTCAAAGGCTCTGGTGGTGATGCCGGCTTGGGCTCCACGGTGACCTCCATCCTGCCGTTGGACTGGTCTTGGTCTTGTTGCACCGAAATGGATGCCTTTGTTTGACGCTCTCGCCTGTGCTTGCTCACCTTGCACCAAAGAGGGAAGAAGGACACTGCATGGGCTGGCGCCCTCGATCGTCATGGCTTGCATCATGGGCACCTCGCGAGGTACCCCGCCTTGAACTCTTCGCCTCCTCGTGAGCCAGCCTGATGAGGCCGTGCCTAAGGAAGCTCCTCGTCGTCCGCCCCGCGAGGCTTGGCCCCTCGCGAGGGTCCTGAGCTTGTGTTGGTGAAGATGGGCCGTGCTGGGCCCCCTTTGAGCCACGCTGCAGGCCGCAGGCAGGCAAGTCTGGGGACCCCCGTTCCCAGAACGCCGACAATGATCTTGATGTATAGCGAGCTTTGCTATTATAGTTGGATCTTATGATGTTTCTCCCCCTCTACTCTCTTGTAATGAATTGAGTTTTCCCCTTGAAGTTATCTTATCGGATTGAGTCTTTAAGGATTTGAGAACACTTGATGTATGTCTTGCCGTGCTTATCTGTGGTGACAATGGGATATTCACGTGATCCACTTGATGTATGTTTTGGTGATCAACTTGCGGGTTCAATGAACTTATGCATAGGGGTTGGCACACGTTTTCATCTTGACTCTCCAGTAGAAACTTTGGGGCACTCTTTGAAGTACTTTGTGTTGGTTGAATAGATAATCTGAGATTGTGTGATGCATATCGTATAATCATGCCCACGGATACTTGAGGTGACATTGGAGTATCTAGGTGACATTAGGGTTTTGGTTGATTTGTGTCTTAAGGTGTTATTATAGTACGAACTCTATGATAGATCGAATGGAAAGAATAGCTTCATGTTATTTTACTACGGACTCTTGAATAGATTGATCAGAAAGGATAACTTTGAGGTGGTTTCATACCCTACCATAATCTCTTCGTTTGTTCTCCGCTATTAGTGACTTTGGAGCAAACCCGGGCATGGGCAGCCCGGCCCGACGACCCGGCCCGAGCCCGGCCCGAAAAACCCGGGCCGGGCCGGGCCGGGCTTGACACTCGGGCTGGGCTCGGGCTTTGTTTTGCAGCCCGAAAGGTAGTTCGGGCCAGGCTCGGGCTTCTATTTTTCTATTTTTCGGGCCGGGCTTTCGGGCTTCGGGCCGGGCTTGCATGTACACATACTAAAAAATAATGTTCAGGCTGGGCTTTCGGGATTCGGGCTTGATTTCGGGCCGGGCTCGGGCTTGAAATCAGGGAGTATTTTGGGCTTCGGGCCGGGCTCGGGCTTGAGAAATGAAGGTCGGGCTTTTACAAGCCTGGCCCGAAACCCAGCCCGGCCCAACATTTGCCCAGGTTTACTTTGGAGTGACTCTTTGTTGCATGTTGAAGGATAGTTATATGATCCAATTATGTTATTATTGTTGAGAGAACTTGCACTAGTGAAAGTATGAACCTTAGGCCTTGTTTCCTAGCATTGCAATACCATTTACACTCACTTTTACCACTTGTTACCTTGCTGTTTTTATATTTTCAGATTACAAAAACCTATATCTACCATCCATATTGCACTTGTATTTCCATCTCTTCCCCGAACTAGTGCACCTATACAATTTACCATTGTATTGGATGTGTAGGGACACAATAGACTCTTTGTTATTTAGTTGCAGGGTTATTTGAGAGATACCATCTTCATCCTACGCCTCCCACGGATTGATAAACCTTAGGTCATCCACTTGAGGGAAATTTGCTAGTGTCCTACAAACCTCTGCACTTGGAGTCCCAACAACGTCTACAAGAAGAAGGTTGTGTAGCAGACATCAGTGACCGACACGTGGCATCCACTGTAAAGGAACACCGTTAAGCTATCGGGTCCAGTTTTGGATCCGATAACCCGTTAACAGCCCCGACCAATGGGGATTTTCCACATGTAAAATCATCATTGGCTGGAGGAAACACGTGTCGGCTCACCATTGGGACAGATGTCATCCACTCATTGGACCGAAGGTGCCTATGATATGTAGACACGTGGCACGACCCAACAGAGGCCCATTCCTGTGAAAAGGCTAGTCCGTTTGACTTGGTCAAAAGGTGGTGGGCCGGCCCACGGAAAGCGTGTTAACGGCTTGTTCGCATATAGCCCATTTATAGCCCACTAACCCAGGGCCCGTTACGACCCATATGAATTAGGCCCAATAGCGTCATCTGGGCCGTCTAATATGATTCCAGCCCGTTTTAACTTCCGGCCCATGACGTATTTTGGCCCATATGAGTCCCTTTGTAACTCTTGGCACATTCATGGCCCGTGGTGAAACTGGCCCGAAATGAACAGTGTATCACTTTATACCCATTAACGGCACATGGTGAAACTAGCGCGTAATGAATAGTGTATCACTTTATACCCATTAACGGCCCATTATTCCGTTGGGCTGTTAATACGTCCATTTTGCATCATGCTTTTATATCAATATTTATTGCATTATGGGCTGTTATTACACATTATATCTCAATACTTATGGCTATTCTCTCTTATTTTACATGGTTTACTATGAAGAGGGGGAGTGCCGACAGCTGGAATTCTGGCTGGAAAAGGAGAAAACATTGGAAACCTATTATGCACAGCTCCAAAAATCCTAAAACTCCACGGAACTTATTTTTGGAATTAATAAGAATTATTGAGCAAAAGAAACACCTGAGGGGGCCCACCCCTACTGGGCGCGCCCCTTGTCTCCTGGGCCCCCTGGTGGCCCTCCGGTGTCCATCTTCTGCTATATGAAGGCTTTTACCCTGGAAAAAATCGTGGGCAAGCTTACGGTATGAAACTCCGCCGCCACGAGGCAGAACCTTGGCGGAACCAATCTAGGGCTCCACCGGAGCTGTTTTGCCGGGGAAACTTCCCTCTGGGAGGGGGAAATCATCACCATCGTCATCACCAACAATCCTCTCATCGGGAGGGGGTCAATCTCCATCAACATCTTCACCAGCACCATCTCCTCTCAAAACCCTAGTTCATCTCTTGTATCCAATCTTGTATCAAAACCACAAATTGGTACCTGTGGGTTGCTAGTAGTGTTGATTACTCCTTGTAGTTGATGCTAATTGGTTTACTTGGTGGAAGATCATATGTTCAGATCCTTAATGCATATTATTACTCCTCTGATTATGAACATGAATATGCTTTGTGAGTAGTTACGTTTGTTCCTGGGGACATGGGTGAAGTCTTGCTATTAGTAGTGTAACACCCTCGATGCGGCTATATCTCCCACGTGTCGAAGCATGACTTAGAGGCATAACCACATTGAAATGTCGCAAGTGAGGTAATCTTCACACAACCCATGTAATACATAAGGGAAAGAGATACATAGTTGGCTTACAATTGCCACTTCACACAATTACATGAATAAAGCATTACATCAACCAGATACAATCAAGGTCCGACTACGGAACCAAAATAAAAGAAGAACCCCAAATGTGACAAAGGTCCCCGATCGACCCCAACTGGGCTCCACTACTGATCAACTAGCACGGAAACAACACAAAGGACAAGATCTTCAACGAGCTCCTCCTGAGCTTGGTTGTGTCATCTGCACGGACTCATCGGCACCTGCAAACTGGTTTTGGAAGTATCTGTGGGCCACGGGGACTCAGCAATATTGCACCCTCGCGATCAAGACTATTTAAGCTTATGAGTAAGGTAAAGGCATGAGGTGGAGCTGCAACAAGTGACTAGCATATATGGTGGCTAACATACGCAAATGAGAGCGAGAAGAGAAGGCAAAGCATGGTCGATAAAAGTATGATCAAGAAGTGATCCTATAGCAACCTACGCCAAGCATAACTCCAACAACCGTGTTCACTTCCCGGACTCCGCCGGAAAAAGACCATCACGGTTACACACGCGGTTGATTCATTTTAATTAAGGCCGACTTCAGGTTTTCTACAACCGGACGTTAACAAATTCCCATCTGCCCATAACCGCGGGCACGGCTTTCGAAAGTTCAAATCCCTGCAGGGGTGTCCCAACTTAGCCCATCACAAGCTCTCATGGTCAACGAAGGAATAGACCTCCACCCAAGACGTTCCGATCAGACTCGGTATCCCGGTACAACAAGACATTTCGACAGGGTAAAACTAAACCAGCAACACCGCCCGAATGTGCCGACAAATCCCGATAGGAGCTGCACATATCTCTTTCTCAGGGCACACTCAGATTAGACATCCTACGAGTAAAACCAAACCTCAAGTTGCCCCGAGGTGGCCCCGCAGTCTACTCGGTCGGACCAACACTCAAAGGAGCACTGGCCCGGGGGGGTTAGAATAAAGATGACCCTTGAGTCTGCAGAACCCAAGGGAAGGTGGTAGGTTGTTAGTGCAAATGGTAAAACCAATGCTGGGCATTGCTGGAGGAGCTTTACTTAAGGCGAACTGTCAAGGGGTTCCCATTATAGCCGAACCGCGTAAGGAACGCAAAATCCGGGAACATAACACCGATATGACGGAAACTAGGGCGGCAAGAGTGGAACAAAACACCAGGCCTAAGGCCGAGCCTTCCACCCTTTACCAAGTATATAGATGCATTAATTAAATAAGATATATTGTGATATCCCAACAAGTAAACATGTTCCAACAAGGAACAACATCTCCATGTTCCAACAAGGAACAAACTTCAATCTTCACCTACAACTAACAACGCTATAAGAGGGGCTGAGCCAAGAGGTAACATAGCCAATCAACGGTTTGCTAGGACATGGTGGGTTAGAGGTTTGACATGGCAATTTGGGAGGCTGACAAGCAAATGGTAGGCATCGTAGCATTGGCATAGCAAAAGAGCGAGCAAACTAGCATAGCAAAGATAGTAGTGATTTCGAGGGTATGATCATCTTGCCTTAAATGAGGCCGGAGGGTGAAGCAAATGAAAACTACCTATCTAGTCAAGGTTAAATGAGGCCGGAAGCAACGAACAACAAATCCGGAAACTCCTCATATGCATATATTAGGTTTGGTACTGTTCTGCCCTAAACATAATTTTATAGTTTTTAAACATGCAAAGTAAAGCCACCATGTTAAACTAGGCATTTTTCTACCCCATTTACATATAAAGTTTATTAAAAACGGAGTTACGGTTATTTAGTTATGAATAAAATCATTTTAACATGGCATAGGAGCAAATTTACTCAAACAGCATTTTAAACATTTTAAACATGGGTGAAAGTTGCATATTATTAATCTACACAAAATTCTGAGCAAGTTTCATATATAAAACATTTTAATCCGATGCACGGTTTGTGAGTTATTAAATGCATGAACTAGGGGGACTAAACTGCAAAACTGCTGTCTCAGGATAATAGACAAATCGTCCAGACGCTGAAAAAAACATGCATCGGGCCGAATCTGAGGAAGCCCAACAGCGAGGAAGAAAATAGAGGAGGGGGCGCTGGGGTCGGCTCACCCTTGGGCCTGGCCCAGCAGAGGAGGAAGGAGGCCGAGGCGAGGCCGGCTGGGCTGGCGCGGTGCGGATCTGGACCGAAGGCGGGGACGGCACGCTGGGCCTGGGAGGCCACGGCGGGGAGGAGGCCGGCTGGGCCTCGCATCTGGGCCGGTGCGGACGAGGTGGCCCACGCGGGGAGGGATCTCGTCTTCGAGCGGGGATCTGGTCCCCGATCCATGGCGGCGACGGCGACGGCAGGCAGAGGGCTCCGGCGAGCTTCGAGGCGAGGCGGGGTGGACCCTGATAGATCCGGCGAGGCTGGATCCGATCCGGGCGAAGACGGCGGCGCTCGCGGCGACGAGGCCAGGCGATGAGGAGGAGAAGGGCGGCAGAGAGGGGCCGGCGAGGCTGACGAACTCCGGCGAGCGGCGTCGTCGGGCGGCCAGCGTCGAGACAGCGTGCGGCGGCGCAAGGGAGGACCGGGCGGCACGGATCCGGCCTCCCCGTGGGCTCGGGCGGCGGCGTTGGATGGGCCGCGGGGGCCGGTTGCGGGCTCTCCGGGCCCTGCGGTGAAGTGGGGCAGCGCGGTGCCATGTGGCGCGCGGTGAGTGGAGGGGAAGCGGCGGCGGGGAGACGTGGCGGCTTCTGATTGGCTGGAGTGAGGTGGCGCGCGGGGCGGACATGTCCGGTGCAGCACGGACGCGTCCGGTGGCGCGGGGAGGAGTGGATCTAGGGTTTAGACTGCGAAATGATCCAAAATTTCGGGGAGGGGTGCTCTTTTATAGGTAGAGGGAGCTAGGAAGCTCCAAATGAGGTGCGGTTTTCGGCCACGCGATCGTGATCGAACGACCGAGATGATGGAGCAGAGTTAGGTGGGTTTTTGGGCCAAAATGGAAGGGTTTTGGGCTGCAACACACACGAGGCCTTTTCGGTCCGTCGGTTAACCGTTGGAGTATCAAACGAAGTCCAAATGGTACGAAACTTGACAGGCGGTCTACTGGTAGTAAACCAGGGCCGCTTGACAAGTCTCGGTCCAATCCGGAAATGTTTAATGCCCACACACAAAAGAAAGGTAGAAATGACCACCGGAGGAGAACGAAGCGCCGGATTGCGAAACGGACGACGGGAAAAGCTCGGATGCATTAGACGAACACATTTGCAAAAGAAATGCGCATGATGACAAGATATGCAATGCATGACACACAAGCAATGACAAAGCTACAACAGCGAATAACTGAACGACACTTGGCACATCGGTCTCGGGGCGGTACAACACTCCACCACTACGAGAGGATCTCGCCCCGAGATCTAGAATGGCACCGGAGGGAAAACGGAAGAGAAATAGAAGAGGTAAACCAAATTGCTTCTTTGACAAACGAGTGAAACCAAGAACGTTGCGAGGTTAAACAAATTCAAGAAAAGAATACAACGAAGGTGAACTAGGTCAAAAACACTCCGTTAGAAAAGAGGGACAAAGAGCATTGCGAAAAAAAACCTTGAGGTTGAAAGGCAAGATATATATTGAAACCACTCCGGTTAAGACAAGATAGAGAAGGAATAAGACTTATATAATTTGGACAGCACTCCGGTTGAGAAGGGATGCAAAAATTGATAAGATGAGAGAGCTCGAAAGAAAAACACGACACTCCGGTTAAATGGATAAGCCAAGAAAAGAAGACGATCCTGACAAAACAAGAAGATGGGTTTGAAGAGAGCAGCAACACAATGCCTCCGGAACAAAAGTAAGAATGGAATGAACGAAGGGAAAAACGAGAGCACGCTTACAACACATGCTAGAACGGAATTGTTGGAAAACCAACAATGAAAAGATAAGCTTGATATGGTCTTGCAGAATACATCTCAAATTATGAGGTGACAACCTGCCACTCGCGGGAAAATAATTGTATTGATAATAACAAGTAGACGAGAAATTATTTCACCGGGAGGATAGATGAAGAACTTGGGTCATTTATGAGCACCATAAATAGTAACAGTCCTTAGGGATGGCCCAAGATAAATCCCAATGACGAGATGGATGGATTTAAAATATCTCATACTTGACAACATGTGAATCATGAAAAACATGAACTCAAATTATCAAGAATGACATAACACCACCTCAAAAGATAAGGAAGAACAATTGCACTCTGGATTACAAAATGAAGAAAGCTAGAGCTCCTCTGAAAAGAAAGTTTATGAATGCTTCGAGAACTGATTAAGTCCTTGATGAACCCATCATGTAGAACCTTCATGAAGAACTCCGATAATAAATGAATGATCAAACGAAAGGAAAGATAAGTTGAGAAACACAAGGTGAAACCTTGCAATGATTAGATGGACCTTAGCAACGAGATAAAGAGAAAACTTGGCACTCCGGTAAAGAAAGATGAACAAATGGAAACAAGAATTTGATGAGCCTCCGGAATAAGGAATTAATATCTTGGGTGAAACAAGAATAAGAATTACATTATGCTTATCCTTCACCATTTTAAATTGATGACAAGCAACAGATTTGGCATACTACTTATTCTCGTAGAAAGGATTAAGATAGATATTGCGCAAACTTGAGAAAGTCTTCAACGATCCACCGGTAGAATTTAGAAAGCACGAATGCATAGATATGATACACGAAGGAAGAAAACTCTTGAACAAACCACCGTAAGAATTAAAATAAATGAAGTAAAGGGATGAATCACCGGTAAGAATTAGCAAGTGAACGAAGGTGCTTGAGAGAATTTAGATAGAAGAGAACGAAGGGATCACGAACTGATTAGAGAAAACTTGAATCATGCACCGGTAAGATTAGAGAATGATAACTGACAGCTGAGGATAAATAAATCTGAATTGATGGACTCCGGATACCAAACTGAGAAGACTCTTGCATTGCTCCGGATGGGTGAAAAGAATTCTGACAATCGAAAACGATTATGAGAGGATGGAAACAATCTCGAATGATGAATCATGAAGAGAATGGAGCAAAGTTGAAAAAAGAATGTTCTTCGGTCTTAAAAATGTGAGAACGACGATGAGAAACACCCTCAAGAACCGTTTAGGCACTTCGAAAGAATCAAAACGAAGAGGTTGAACCAACGATGAAAAGAATTTGAAAGATGTTGGAGAAACACATTTGACTAGTGACAATTCATTCTTACGTCAAACTTCGAAAAAGAATTTGAGAATACCTCCGGGAAAATAAGAAGAGTCAGGTAAGATCCTGGGAAAAGACCTGTTGGTTAGGACCCACTCAAAAGAAACACCGTTGAAATGATTTAAAAGAGAGAAAGCACCAGTTGAATTAAATGGCTTGAATGAGATAACAACCTCGAAAGATCTTGAACGAATGCAGAGTGGAAAACACGAATCTTCAAGATACCTTGAGCACTCCGGAACAATTGAATAGCGAGAGATGGATGATTAAGAGGTGCACCGGCATAAGAAAAGCATTGGAAAAAAGAAAAAGGAGTATGCTTAATACCAAAGCTTGAATTAAATCCACCGGAGAAGAAAAGAACGAGGAATGACGAACTTGAAGCTCCATTAGAATCTTCATGAGAATCACCGGATAAGAACATTGACGGAAAACATGGAGAGACTTCCCATCAATAAAATGGATACTTGAAGAAGAAATCTTAGTCCTTGAAGAAAAATGAAGGGAGGGAGGGTGGGAAAAACAAAGGCAACTTGGAGACGGATGAAACAAACACCGTTGAGAAGAAGTGATAATTGATCTTGTGGATGGGGAGAATGATGGGATCATCTCGAAGAGAAACACACCGGTAGGAAAAGAATTAACATGACAACCTCGATGATCAAGAAGGATTAGTATTCACATAGCAATATGAAAACACCATTTGGAAAAGGTATGGAATCAACATTTGACTTCGAAGCAACTCGAATACCACAACTCAAAACAAAACAAAGGATTGGCTTGCAAAATAAGCCAGAACAAACATATGATAGAGATTTCGTCCGAAGTTTTCGTGGTGGGGCCTACACGGGCTCGATCGTACAACACCATCATGTACAAGGCAGTGCACATGACATACGAAGCGTCCCCGAGTCGGCATAGCCAAGGACTCTTTAAGACACAACGAGACCACTGTAAAACCAACCATGAATAGGCGGACCACTAGACGTCGAACCCCAATTTCATATCATACATCTGTCGGAAAGATATCCTAAGAGCTACTTGATTTCCCACCTATGAAACTCCCGAAATTTTCTGGTTATGCAATCAGGTGTTGGGGATACAGGGGAAGCATAATATCTCACCCAAACTAACAAATCCTACATCCAGCTGTATCCATCCTTCAACACATAACCAAGAAACCTTCGGAAATCATCTACCTCAACTTTCGAAAAGCATCCGTTATACAAGTTATGGCGATACTCCCGAACTCCCGCCCCAGTAGTGGGTGGCGTCGAGGTTATCTCACCAACGAACTCCATAAAAGAGATTTTCGATGTCGGCGTACTAAACTCAGGTATTCCAGAACTGCAACGATAAAATTATGATGACAACACCTCAGAGCTCAACTCCCTGGGACACTTCCACAAAACCCCTGACAGGAGGCACCAAGACAGTATTCTCATCATAAGCCATCGGAACAAATCCAAGATACTCGCGTGATCCTAAATTTTTTTTAGTGAATTTTGAGAAGAGAAGAGTCAAAACTCTACGTCAGGATGCCTTACCAGAGAGATGAGGAGACCGGGAAGTAAAAATAATTCCTAACTCTCCGATATATATAATCCTAAATGACTCAAAACATTTTTCTAGACACAACTCGGCCGCTAAAAATGATCAAGCAATGGGGCTCCTAAGGTCGGGGAAGGCTCTGATTACCAACTTGTAACGCCCTCAATGCGGCTATATCTCCCACGTGTCGAAGCACGACTTAGAGGCATAACCGCATTGAAAGCAATGTCGCAAGTGAGGTAATCTTCACACAACCCATGTAATACATAAGGGAAAGAGATACATAGTTGGCTTACAATCGCCACTTCACACAATTACATGAATAAAGCATTACATCAACCAGATACAATCAAGGTCCGACTATGGAACCAAAATAAAAGAAGAACCCCAAATGCGACAAAGGTCCCCGATCGACCCCAACGGGGCTCCACTACTGATCAACTAGCACGGAAACAACACAAAGGACAAGATCTTCAACGAGCTCCTCCTGAGCTTGGTTGCGTCATCTGCACGGACTCATCGGCACCTGCAAACTGGTTTTGGAAGTATCTGTGAGCCACGGGGACTCAGCAATCTTGCACCCTCGCGATCAAGACTATTTAAGCTTATGGGTAAGGTAAAGGCATGAGGTGGAGCTGCAGCAAGTGACTAGCATATATGGTGGCTAACATACGCAAATGAGAGCGAGAAGAGAAGGCAAAGCACGGTCGATAAAAGTATGATCAAGAAGTAATCCTATAGCAACCTACGCCAAGCATAACTCCAACAACCGTGTTCACTTCCCGGACTCCGCCGGAAAAAGACCATCACGGTTACACACGCGGTTGATTCATTTTAATTAAGGTCGACTTCAGGTTTTCTACAACCGGACGTTAACAAATTCCCATCTACCCATAACCGCGGGCATGGCTTTCGAAAGTTCAAATCCCTGCAGGGGTGTCCCAACTTAGCCCATCACAAGCTCTCACGGTTAACAAAGGAATAGACCTCCACCCGAGACGTTCCGATCAGACTCGGTATCCCGGTACAACAAGACATTTCGACAGGGTAAAACTAAACCAGCAACACCGCTCGAATGTGCCGACAAATCCCGATAGGAGCTGCACATATCTCTTTCTCAGGGCACACTCATATGAGACATCCTACGAGTAAAACCAACCCTCAAGTTGCCCCGAGGTGGCCCCGCAGTCTACTCGGTCGGACAACACTCAGAGGAGCACTGGCCCGGGGGGGTTAGAATAAAGATGACCCTTGAGTCTGCAGAACCCAAGGGAAGGTGGTAGGTTGTTAGTGCAAATGGTAAAACCAATGTTGGGCATTGCTGGAGGAGCTTTACTTAAGGCGAACTGTCAAGGGGTTCCCATTATAGCCGAACCGCGTAAGGAACGCAAAATCCGGGAACATAACACCGATATGACGGAAACTAGGGCGGCAAGAGTGGAACAAAACACCAGGCCTAAGGCCGAGCCCTCCACCCTTTACCAAGTATATAGATGCATTAATTAAATAAGATATATTGTGATATCCCAACAAGTAAACATGTTCCAACAAGGAACAACATCTCCATGTTCCAACAAGGAACAAACTTCAATCTTCACCTGCAACTAAGGACGCTATAAGAGGGGCTGAGCAAAGCGGTAACATAGCCAATCAACGGTTTGCTAGGACATGGTGGGTTAGAGGTTTGGCATTGCAATTTGGGAGGCTGACAAGCAAATGGTAGGCATCGTAGCATTGGCATAGCAAAAGAGCGAGCAAACTAGCATAGCAAAGATAGTAGTGATTTCGAGGGTATGATCATCTTGCCTTAAATGAGGCCGGAGGGTGAAGCAAATGAAAACTACCTATCTAGTCAAGGTTAAATGAGGCCGGAAGCAACGAACAACAAATCCGGAAACTCCTCATATGCATATATTAGGTTTGGTACTGTTCTGCCCTAAACATAATTTTATAGTTTTTAAACATGCAAAGTAAAGCCACCATGTTAAACTAGGCATTTTTCTACCCCATTTACATATAAAGTTTATTAAAAACGGAGTTACGGTTATTTAGTTATGAATAAAATCATTTTAACATGGCATAGGAGCAAATTTACTCAAACAACATTTTAAACATTTTAAACATGGGTGAAAGTTGCATATTATTAATCTACACAAAATTCTGAGCAAGTTTCATATATAAAACATTTTAATCCGATGCACGGTTTGTGAGTTATTAAATGCATGAACTAGGGGGACTAAACTGCAAAACTGCTGTCTCAGGATAATAGACAAATCGTCCAGACGCTGAAAAAAACATGCATCGGGCCGAATCTGAGGAAGCCCAACAGCGAGGAAGAAAATAGAGGAGGGGGCGCTGGGGTCGTCTCACCCTTGGGCCTGGCCCAGCAGAGGAGGAAGGAGGCCGAGGCGAGGCCGGCTGGGCTGGCGCGGTGCGGATCTGGACCGAAGGCGGGGACGGCACGCTGGGCCTGGGAGGCCACGGCGGGGAGGAGGCCGGCTGGACCTCGCATCTGGGCCGGTGTGGACGAGGTGGCCCACGCGGGGAGGGATCTCGTCTTCGAGCGGGGATCTGGTCCCCGATCCATGGCGGCGACGGCGACGGCAGGCAGAGGGCTCCGGTGAGCTTCGAGGCGAGGCGGGGCGGACCCTGATAGATCCGGCGAGGCCAGATCCGATCCGGGCGAAGACGGCGGCGCTCGCGGCGACGAGGCCAGGCGACGAGGAGGAGAAGGGCGGCGGAGAGGGGCCGGCGAGGCTGACGAACTCCGGCGAGCGGCGTCGTCGGGCGGCCAGCGTCGAGACAGCGTGCGTCGGCGCAAGGGAGGACCGGGCGGCACGGATCTGGCCTCCCCGTGGGCTCGGGCGGCGGCGTTGGATGGGCCGCGGGGGCCGGTTGCGGGCTCTCCGGGCCCGGCGGCGAAGTGGGGCAGCGCGGTGCCATGTGGCGCGCGGTGAGTGGAGGGGAAGCGGCGGCGGGGAGACGTGGCGGCTTCTGATTGGCTGGAGTGAGGTGGCGCGCGGGGGCGGACATGTCCGGTGCAGCACGGACGCGTCCGGTGCCGCGGGGAGGAGTGGATCTAGGGTTTAGACTGCGAAATGATCCGAAATTTTGGGGAGGGGTGCTCTTTTATAGGTAGAGGGAGCTAGGAAGCTCCAAATGAGGTGCGGTTTTCGGCCACGCGATCGTGATCGAACGACCGAGATGATGGAGCAGAGTTAGGTGGGTTTTTGGGCCAAAATGGAAGGGTGTTGGGCTGCAACACACACGAGGCCTTTTCGGTCCCTCGGTTAACCGTTGGAGTATCAAACGAAGTCCAAATGGTACGAAACTTGACAGGCGGTCTACCGGTAGTAAACCAAGGCCGCTTGACAAGTCTCGGTCCAATCCGGAAATGTTTAATGCCCACACACAAAAGAAAGGTAGAAATGACCACCGGAGGAGAACGAAGCGCCGGATTGCGAAACGGACAACGGGAAAAGCTCGGATGCATTAGACGAACACGTTTGCAAAAGAAATGCGCATGATGACAAGATAGGCAATGCATGACACACAAGCAATGACAAAGCTACAACAGCGAATAACTGAACGACACTTGGCACATCGGTCTCGGGGCGTTACAAGTAGTCATGTGAATTTGGTATTCGTTCGATATTTTGATGAGATGTATGTTGTCTTTCCTCTAGTGGTGTTATGTGAACGTCGACTACATGACACTTCACCATTAGTTGGGCCTAGAGGAAGGCATTGGGAAGTTATAAGTAGATGATGGGTTGCTAGAGGGACAGAAGCTTGAACCCTAGTTTATGCGTTGCTTCGTTAGGGGCTGATTTGGATCCATATGTCTAATGCTGTGGTTAGGTTTACCTTAATACTTCTTTTGTAGTTGCAGATGCTTGCAATAGGGGTTAATCATAAGTGGGATGCTTGTCCAAGTAAGGGCAGTAACCAAGCACCGGTCCATCCACATATCAAGTTATCAAAGTACCGAACATGAATCATATGAGCGTGATGAAAACTAGCTTGACGATAATTCCCATGTGTCCTCGGGAGCTCTTTTCTCATTATAAGAAATTGTCCAGGCTTGTCCTTTGCTACAAAAAGGATTGGGCCACCTTGCTGCACTTTATTTACTTTCATTGCTTGTTTCTCGTTACAATTTATCTTACCACAAAACTAACTGTTACCTATAATTTTAGTGCTTGCCGAGAAAACCTTACTAAAAACCGTTTATCATTTCCTTCCGCTCCTCGTTGGGTTCAACACTCTTACTTACCGAAAGGACTACGATAGATCCCCTATACTTGTGGGTCATCAGCCGTTTCCAGCCCATGTTATCTTTCGGGCTTCTCAGGGCCCATTTATTCTTGGGCCCATTTCTAGCATTCGTTTACTTACGGCCCGTCACTGTCATTTTCTGCTTATGGGCCAAATTCAGCCCGTGGTTACAGTCGGCCCGTTTGTGGCCCGTTAATACGTTGGGCCATTTTCATAGCGTTGATATGTCTCCAATGTATCTATAATTTTTGATTGTTCCATGCTATTATATTACCCGTTTTGGATGTTTATGGGCTTTACTTCACACTTTTATGTCATTTTGGGACTAACCTACTAATCGGAGGCCCAGCCCAAATTGCTGTTTTTTGCCTATTTCAGTGTTCGAAGAAAAGGAATATCAAACGAGTCCAAATGGAATGAAACCTTTAGGAGCGATCTTTTTGGAACAAACGCAATCCAGGAGACTTGGAGTGGACGTCAAGAAGCAGCCGAGGTGGCTGTCGGTGTCAAAACCGGCGGATCCCGGGTAGGGGATCCCGAACTGTGCGTCTAGGCGGATGGTAACAGGAGACGAGGGACACGATGTTTTACCCAGGTTCAGGCCCTCTTGATGGAGGTAAAACCCTAAGTCCTGCTTGATTAATATTGATGATGTGTGTACAAGAGTAGATCTACCACGAGATCAAGGAGGCTAAACCCTAGAAGCTAGCCTATGGTATGATTGTTGTTCGTCCTACAGACTAAAGCCATCCAGTTTATATAGACACCGGAGAGGGCTAGGGTTACACAGAGTCGGTTACAATGGTAGGAGATCTACATATCCGTATCGCCAAGCTTGCCTTGCACGCCAAGGAAAGTCCCATCCGGACATGGGACGAAGTCTTCAATCTTGTATCTTCATAGTCTTGGAGTCCGGCCGATGATGATAGTTCGGCTATCCGGACACCCCCTAGTCTGGAACTCCCTCAGTAGCCCCTGAACCAGGCTTCAATGATGACGAGTCCGGCATGCATGTTGTCTTCGGCGTTGCAAGGCGGGTTCTCCTTCAAACTTCATGTTCCTGTCAAATAGTGTCCGGCTTCCTCATAAATGTTGCGCTCCTTGGCTTCTACGCCCAACAATGGCCTTCTTCCACGTGTCGTATGAATGCGAAAAGCTAGGGTATTTTTACATTCCCCCCCCCTAGCCGTGTGAACAAGCCGCCTATAAGAGAGGCGAGGATCTAGATCCAACTCACACCATCCTCCTTCCGCAAGTACTCATCGAAGCGCCTCTGACAAAAATCCATTCTACCATGCATAGTCGACGCGGCTCCTCCTCTCGCGCTCCCAGCCCTAAGCCAGGAGATTGGGGGGAGATGCTCAGTTCCACACAGCGAGCTAGTGGTGCTCCAAACCGAGGGATATCTTCCCCTAGCCTTCATGGTTCCGGTTCGAGCCAGACTGGCCACCTTCCGGAGTGGAAAGCAGGCGGAGAGCGTTCCCAACCCCTCCAAAGGAGAGCGGGTATGCTTTGTCCCTTATTTAATAAGGGGACTCGGATTTCCCATACATCCGTTTCTCCGGGGGCTCCTGGAGTTCTACGGACTCCAGCTTCAGCACCTCACACCTGCCTCCATTTTGCACATCGCGGGCTTTGTAGCTCTTTGCGAGCTGTTCTTGGGCATCAAGCCCCATTTTGCACTGTGGAAGAGATTGTTTTGCCTCGTACCCCATTCTCACGAGGGGTCGATATATCAAGTGGGCGGAGCCGAAATATGGCGCATCGCCGCGACCAGATATCCATCCGGTACCCCGAAGAAGGCGTCCGAAGATTGGCCTTCGGAACGGTTCTATATGGAGGACGCCCCTCTACCGGATCCAGTTCGGATCGGCCTCCCGGAGTTCAGCAATGCTCCCTTGAAGAAACGCCTGAGTTGGTGCCCGCGGAGCCCTCAACTGGAGGATGATGAGAGCGTCCATTATCTGATGGGCCGGATTAGGTTACTGGCCCACTCCGGATTGACCATGATCGGAATCATGGCCACGTGCATTATGCGAGGGGTGCAGCCGCTCCAATATAGGGGCCACCCCATGTGGGACTTCAACGGGGAGAACGATGCCACCCGTCATGGCCGCAAGGGACCGGGATCGGCCGCCGATCTGGTGAAGATCCTGTCCGGCTTGTACAAGGGGGAGGAGGAGGACTTCCTCCGCACGAGTCCATTGAATGGATTCTCCATGAATAACCCTCGAAGCTGGGTAAGCGGACGCTTAAATATCTGATCCGCGCTTTCAAAGATAGGTGTCTTACCTTATGGTTTCGGCGCAGGAACTGCGCCGGGATGTGGAGGGCATAAAAAGCCCGACTCCACAACCCGAGGATCCGAGAAGATCCCTTGATCCGGCCTCCAAAGATGATCCAGACATTAAGGTGGATTTAATTGATGGGGTATTCCACCAGCTCAGCATAGATAATGCTTTAGTCGCCATTACGGCTGACTACCCTGGTTTGTGTCCGGTTTCCCAGGTGAGTACGACTGAAGTCCTGACACCGTTACTTTTCTAATGCTTATTTCTGACCACCATGCACCAATGGTGCTTGGCAGGAGGTGCCTTCACAGCAGGAAGCCAGGCCCACGGCGACTGACCAAACGAGGTCAGTTCGGCCCAGCAGGCGGAAGAGGAGTGCGGCGCGAATCGAAACGTCGCTGCAAAGGTACGGTGCACCATTGTCCTTTAAGGGAAAGACTACTGGGAGGCATATTAATGCTCATGATTCTTCCAAGAGAAAAAGCGCTCGTCGAACTGAGTCCGGAGAGGGTGCCCACCAGGCCTCCGCCAGCCAGGCTCCAACGCCTGGTCCGGAAGGGGAGGCGAGCGCAAGGCGCGAGCCGGACGCTCCTCCAACGGAGGATGCCGACAGGTTGTCCGCCACCAGATCTGAGGTGGAGAGCGCCATGAATCATAGGCGCCGTCGGACAGTTCTTCGTGATGCGTGTTTCTCCCCTGAGGCATTAAATGCCTTTAATGTGGGAGACGCGCACCTCCGTGCTTCTCAAGATGGTTTAACCAAAGCCACGGAGCAGTATGTAAAGGACATACGGGTAAGGAATTTTAATGGCTATATGTGCCAGTAGCCCCCGAGACTTAAAATAGTTAAACTAACTGATTTAAGGATCATTTTTATGCAGGATCTTACTGAGAAGAATACCCACCTGTCTCAGGATCTTCAAGAGTGCAAGGCCCAACTTGAGGCCGCACTAGCCGCTGCCGGGGGAGCCACGGAGACCCCCTCTGGTAATTCATATTTTGAAAATAAGTAGTTTATGAAGTGCGGCGTGTGTGTATAGTCTGACAATAGTATTGCAGATTATGCCGGACTAGATCCGGACAAGCAACAGTGGCTACGCCAGGTGAAGGCCGGCGAGAGGGTGCTTATGAGGGTGCAGCAGGAGAGGAACAAACTCCAAGATGCCAACACCCAGCTGGGCGAAGAACTAAAAGATGTTCGGGTCGAGCTGTCGAACTCCGTAAAGGAGAATCGGCGGCTTCGTCGTGGCATTTATAGTAAGTGCTTGAGCAAACTCTTTTGAAAAGAAGAGTTCTGCGAGGAAGTCGATTGACAGAAATATGTCTGTAGGTGTGCTCACGGGTCGTCCGGCGAGGAGATGCATGGTTCCACGGGAGACCCTCTTCTCGAGCTGCTGCAACTGCACGAACGTGTTCGGCAGGCGATGAGCGGCGTCGTTCATGCCTTATGGACTTCCGTCTCCCTACCCGAGGGTCTTGGAGGGCTTGCTGAGAAGCTTCAGGGAGTACGGCGGTGGCTCCGTCTGTGGAAGATATCGGCCTGCCATCAAGGCGCCAGGGAGGCCTGGGCCATGGTGAAGACGCGGTACCCGAAGGCTGACCCAAACCACATGGCCGAGGTCGGACCTGCGGGGCCCGATGGGAAGGAGATCCCTGTCAATTTAGTGTACGGCCAGGTAGAGTTGGCCGCCAAATATTCCCAACAGGACTGTAAACTAGACAACCTGCTGGATGGTATTGAAGAGAAATATACCTAATGTACGGCCAAGTAGAGTTGGCCGCGAAATATTCCCAACAGGACTGTAAATTAGACAGCCTGTTAGATGGGATTGAAGAGGAGTACAATCAGTCAGTTTGAGGATGTAATTTAAAAATGACATGTAAAATGCCTTCTAGCCGGATTGTAGATCGTTCGTCTTTGCGGACTGAGGGAGTTCCGGACTAGGGGGTGTCCAGATAGCCAAACTATCATCATCGGCCGGACTCCAAGACTATGAAGATACAAGATTGAAGACTTCGTCCCGTGTCCGGATGGGACTTTCCTTGGCGTGGAAGGCAAGCTTGGCGATACGGATATGTAGATCTCCTACCTTTGTAACCGACTCTATGTAACCCTAGCCCTCTCTGGTGTCTATATAAACCGGATGGCCTTAGTCCATAGGACGAACAACAATCATACCATAGGCTAGCTTCTAGGGTTTAGCCTCCTTGATCTCGTGGTAGATCTACTCTTGTAATCCAGATCATCAATATTAATCAAGCAGGACATAGGGTTTTACCTCCATCAAGAGGGCCCGAACCTGGGTAAAAACATCGTGTCCCTCGTCTCCTGTTACCATCCGCCTAGATGCACAGTTCGGGACCCCCTACCCGAGATCCGCCGGTTTTGACACCGACATTGGTGCTTTCATTGAGAGTTCCTCTGTGTCGTTGCCGATAGGCTCGATGGCTTCTTCGATCATCATCAACGACGCAGTCCAGGGTGAGACCTTCCACCCCGGACAGATCTTCGTATTCGGCGGCTTTGCACTGCGGGCCAATTCGCTTGGCCAACTGGAGCAGATCGAAAGCTACGCCCCTGGCCGTCAGGTCAGATTTGGAAGTTTGAACTTCACAGCTAACATCCGCGGGGACTTGATCCTTGATGGGTTCAAGCCACAGCCGAGCGTGCCGCACTGTCGCGGCGAGCATGATTTAGCTCTGCGGCCGGACAGTACCTTGGAGGCCGCACTCAAAACCGCTCTGATCTTCAATTCGAAGCCAGCTCCGCAGATCGAGGATGGATGCCTAGACACCGCCTCAGGGGCTGCAACCTCTACGGCGATAGAGCCGAACACTGACTTTGTCCCTCATAAAGCTCGCGACTCCGAGGTGCCGGACTCCTCGTCGGACTCCGAACCTCCCGCGCCCGCCCTGATCGAATCCGATTGGGCACCGATCATGGAGTTCACCGCAGTGGACGTCTTTCAACACTCACCTTTCGGCGACATCTTGAGTTCGCTAAAATATCTCTCGTTATCAGGAGAGCCCTGGCCGGACCGCGGCCAGGACAGCCGGGATGCGGATGACGAAGAAATTCAAACCCCACCCACCGCCCACTTGATAGCCACTGTCGATGATCTAACCGACATGCTAGACTACGACTCCGAAGCCATCGACGGTATGGACGATGATGCCGGAGATGACCAAGAACCAGCGCCTACTGGGCACTGGAAAGCCACCCCAACTCACGATGTATACATGGTGGATACACCAAAAGGAAGCGATAATGAGGAAAAACAGGACGTGGCAAAGGACACCTTCCCCAACAAACAAAGAAAACGGCGACGCAAGCGCCGCCCGAGGACCGGCCTCGATAAAAACGGCACCCATACGGACCCGGCCTTAGAGTAGGGCGAAGCAGTGGACAACGCACATGCCACCAAGCAGCCATCCGAACATGATGAACCGGACAGGCAACCCATCCCTGGCGAAGATGATCTCACATCACTAGAGCATACGAATCTTCATAAAAGGCTCGTCGCCACGACAAGGAGTTTGAAGAAGCAAAAGCAGAGGCTCAGAACAGCGGAGGACGCACTCAGAATGAGATGGAGCAAAGTACTCAACAGCGCAGATAAACATGGCGCCAGTCACCATACAAAGAGCTACCCGAACCGCAAGTTGTTGCCCGAATTTGACGAGGAGGCCTTAGAGCCCCCGCTGCCAAAAGAGAAAGAAGCCGCCTGGACGGATAGACGACCAGATGACAGGCCAAGAGCAACAAGGGGCGCCGCACACAAACCGGCACACGATCAGCATAAAGATCCTCGGAAGAAGGATGATCCAGTCAGATCTATTTATGGGCCAAAAAAGAAGACTCCAGGAAGTAACACAACCAGCCGAGCATTTGAAGACAACGGCACACCCAAATACAGGGGCACCGCACACCCACTATGTTTTACCGACGAGGTACTGGATCATGGATTTCCTGCGGGATTTAAACCCATAAACATAGAGGCATACGACGGAACAACAGACCCCGGAGTCTGGATTGAGGATTATATCCTACACATACACATGGCGAGAGGAGACGATCTCCATGCCATAAAATACCTACCCCTCAAGCTCAAAGGGCCGGCTCGGCATTGGCTTAAAAGCCTCCCAGAAAATATGATTGGAAGTTGGGAAGAGCTTGAGGATGACTTTCGAGCAAATTTCTAGGGGACTTATGTCCGGCCTCCGGATGCAGATGATTTAAGTCACATAACTCAACTGCCCGGAGAATCAGCATGCAAATTCTGGAACAGGTTCCTCACTAAAAAGAACCAAATAGTCGACTATCCGGACGCTGAAGCCTTAGCAGCCTTTAAGAACAACGTCCGAGACGAATGGCTCACCAGACACCTCGGCCAGGAAAAACCAAGAACAATGGCCGCACTAACAAGTCTCATGACCCGCTTTTGTGCGGGGGAAGACAGCTGGTTGGCTAGATGCAGCACCAGCGACCCGAGTACATCCAAAATCAGGGATGGAAATGGGAAATCACGACGCAAAAAAGATCAGCGCCGGAATAAGGAAAATGGCCCAAATAATACGGCGGTCCACGCCGGACTCAAAAGCTCTCGACCGAACAACAAAACACTGCCCCTAAAGGATAACAGTGACGAGCTATCCAACCTAAACAAGATTCTGGATAGACTGTGTCAAATACACGGTACCTCCGGGAAGCCTGCAAACCATACCCATAGAGATTGTTGGGTCTTCAAGCAGTCCGGCCGACTTAACGCCGAACACAAAGGGCTCGACACACCAAGTGAAAGTGACGAAACCCAAAAGCAGCACTCCGGAAACCAAAAGATTTCCCATTAGAAGTCAAAACGGTGAACTCACTTCACGTGATAACACGCAGCGCGGCCCCTGCTATACCAGGACACCGTCCGCAGACTGGGGATAGAACCCACCAAAATTCGCTATAGCAGCAGTTCCTTCAAAGGAGTGACGCCAGGCCTTCTTAGCCAATTTTACAGGCTCTGTACCACTAGAGGTCGTGTTCGGTTCATCCGACAACCTCCGTCACAAAAAGCTCAGTTTCCATCGCCCCATTTAGCAGTAGCCCTTAAGCACTACTGGGGTGTGCAGCTTTCGCCCGCTTTAATGCAATACCACATTACGCGTCTCTTACGCTTAAAAATGCCCGGTCCACGTGGCATATTCTTAACACTCCAGGTGTCTCTCGACCATGGAGAATGTGCGGCTGCCTCGACAGCCACACATTATTCCGACCTTGTAGGTCAAAGCCCCTAAAAACAGGTCATTTAGACCTCGGACATGGTTAGACGAGTCCGGCGTAACTTAACAAGGGGCTTCCCAGCCGCATACCCCTTTTTTTAGGGGGCCGCGCGCATAAATGATGACAGCAAATAAAGCTCAACTTTCTTCATCTTCCAAATTATACTTTATTTTGATACACTTTTTGCACGATATTTCTTAGAAACTAAGTCCTTCTCTTTTATAGATGAAGCACGTGCTACACCCGTCCAGGATACAGCACAACGGAGATACAGGCGCAGACGTGCAGTAGGGACCCGTTGCAAGGATTCTTTTCAGATTAAGACCCTGCATAAACCTTTCTCACTGTCTCTTGTTGATACACATCCCCCAGTTTCCTACCAGCGCCGAGGAGAAGGCTGGCGTTTTGGCATCGGCCGCGTCAGAAGTTCCCGCCTGTACCTGGACACTAGGGGCTTAGGGCTTTATTCTGCCCGATATCATGAAGACCAAACACCTCAGGGAGTGTTCGGCGTCTCGAGTTAGGCCTTATATGCACCAGCTCCGAATCATGTCTTTGGTCAAATGTTGGGTTTGCCCGGCTCCTGTGTTTTGCTGCCTTACGTTCCGTATCATCCGCTAATGCGGCACCAGGAGAACTACTGCGATTGTGCCCCGGTTCGGCCGGGAGAGCACCTCAGTAGAGAAAGCCGAAAATTGACTGTCATGATATAGCGAGAGACTGGTCAACCACTCGATCGACCATTGGAATGTTTAGAATTCCTCCTCTTTGACCAAGGACAGCTTCCCGGTCAGGCACATATGCGCCCCGAGTTCGGAGAAGCGCGGTGCCATCAGGGGCTATATAGTAGCCCCACATTCGAGCTCCTATGGCTAAGTGAAAGTGATAAAGCATTATAGTCCGGTTGCCTAGTTTGCTATGCTATCACCTCCTTAAAAGGACCAATACGTTGGATTAAGTGTGAAAAAGCATTTTTCTTTTTGCAAACACCCACGCACCATGTGCGTGGGGGCTGAAGCCAAAGACTGCCATCTTTCAGATTATACATACATGTACGGCCGCACAGGAGATAGTTCAATACTTGAACACACAAGTATAAAAAACATGATCTTAGAAATCATACATGTCATTCAAACATAACATCTTTCGAGCACTGTGACTCTATTATACGAGCGCCCTGCAGGACTTCCTCAAAGTAATGCTCGGTGGGGAATCGGCTTTTGTCCGAACGCCGGGATGCAACAGCGGAGGCATCCATCTCCGCCCAGTATGTTTTACCATGGGCGAGAGCCATCCGCGCACTTTCTATGCATGCCGACCGCTTCATCGCCTTAATATGCGGCACTGCCCCAAGGAATTGCTGCAACAAGCCAAAATAACTCTTCGGCTTGGGGCTTTTCGGCCACAGATGAGTGACCACATCCGTCATGGCCAGTCCGGACAATCTATTCAGCTCAGCCCACTCAACCAGCCGATCACTCAACGGAAGTGGACGCTCTGGACTATGGAATTGAGACCAGAAAAGCTCTTCCATTTCATGATCCTCCTGGCTTCGAAAGTGCACGACTGCCTCAGCCGCACTCGCCGCCAAGTCCAGATAAGGATCCTCCGCACCGTACAATCGGCCCAGCTGAGCATACTTCGGATCCGTGAACTTCCTACGCAGCATAAAGGGCTTTCTAGCCACGATGTCTCCGACCTGATGCAGTTCCTCCTTCATAGCCCACATCGCACTACGGGCATCCTTGGCCTCGGCATCGGCCTTCTTCAGGTCTTCTTGCTCCGCTCGGCGTTCTCCTTCAAGAACCTCCAGGCAGTCGGTAGCAACTCTTAATTTCATGGCCATTCCAGCCATCTCCTCCCTGCTTCGGAAGTGAGCAGCCTTCTCGGCTTCTAGCCCTTCTGCTGCCTTCAAGGCAGCCGCCTCGCTTTTTCTGGCTTGCTCCTTGGCCCGAGCAATTTCTGCTCGAAGGTCTTCCACAGCAGCAGCACCATTTGCATCTAAGCATACAATTTGTAAGGAATGGGCGTCAGCTACCTTACTAACCAACCGCGGGGCAACCACATACCTTGTGACTCATCAAGTCGTCTATTGACCAGCGAGATGTCCGCATCCGCAGTGTTGAGTTGCTTCTTCAGCTCGGCAAATTCATCAGTCCGGCTGGCCACCGAACGTCCCGCCACCTGCATGAGAAAGGCGACAGTTAATAACTGAGATTATGATCCTAGGCACGCTGTCGTTTTCGACAGCATACCAAGTCTCAGGGGCTACTATCTATACAGGTCGCACTTCATGTGCAAAACTGTCAACAGGTATGTCATTTTTTGCGTACCTCAAATCCCGTCAGTAAACTTCCGACGGCCTCAAACAACCCGGTTTCGGCGGACGAGATCCTCCCAATCATATCACGCATTAATGTGCGGTGATCTTCTGAGATGGACGCCCTCTCAAGCAAATCCTGCAGCTCCACCGACCGTATTCCAATTGGCGCCGAACTCTCCGGTCCCGCCGGACTCGGGGAGACCCTCCGTGACGACACCCCAAGGTCGTCCGCCCCGCACGATGGGGCGGCAGATGAGGGCGTTTCGCTTTCCATCATCTCCGGACGAAGGTCTCCCGAAGATGAGCTGTGCTGACATGGGCCGAGATCCGAACTACAAGGTAAAAACTTCGTTACCTTTAGAGATTAAGCAGGGGTGTCTGATAATTATAAAATCCCCCTTTTTTTCACTTACAGCTCGTTAGAGGGCTGATTCCTCCGAGGAGACAGTACGGCCGGGTCTTCGGAAGTGTTCCTCTTATCCCCCTGGAAGGAGGGATTCTCGATTCCTCCCTTACTAAATGCCTCCTTGGCAGAGGTGACAGTTTCCCTGTGCCCCCCTTCACCCTCATTCGAAGGTGCGACCTCCAACATTTTGATTAACACGGGATCCTGCGTGGTCTCAGGGAGGGGGGCCGGACGCCGTATCAGTTTTTCTTGCACTATCCACTCCTATCCAGGGATAGCTGGTTAAAAGGCAAGCTCACGATAAATAAACGGACGGTGTGACCGGACACAGGGCTACTTACTTGAGTATCCGGGCGATTGCAGCTTAGGCCAGCGTCCTCGGCCAATTCCGGATGCGTCTCTTGCGATCCGAAGAACAGTTTATACATCTCCATGGGAGTCAAACCCATGAAGTGTTGAAGAGCTCGTGGCCCCTCTGGATTAAATTCCCACAGGCGGAGGGGGTGACGTTTGCAGGGCAGTAGGCGCCGGATCAACATGACCTGCACCACTGCGACCAGATTGATCTCCCTTTCTTGGAGGCCTCCAATCCGGTCCTGCAGCAGGGGGACGTCTTTGGGCGGCCCCCAGTCACGCCCCTTGTTGACCCATGATGTTAGCTGCTGTGGAGGGCCCGAGCGAAAGACGGGCAGCGACTTCTGCCTGCTGCCCCGGGGAGCGGTGATATAAAACCACTCCTGTTGCCACAAGCCAAGCTCCTCCTGGAAAGAGCCCTTGGGCCATGGAGCTTCGGCCCTCTTGCTTATAATTGCCCCGCCGCACTCTGCCTGACACCCCTCAACCATCTTCGGCTCCACGTTGAAGGTTTTGAGCCACAAGCCGAAGTGAGGGGTAGTGCGGAGGAAGGCTTCGCAGACGACAATGAATGATGAGATGTGGAGGATGGACTCCGGAGCCAGGTCATGGAATTCCAGCCCATAGTAAAACATGAGCCCCCTCATGAAGGGATCCGTCGGGAAGCCTAAACCCCGACGGAAGTGAGACACGAACACGACGCTCTCGCCAGGCTCGGGAGTTGGGATAACTTGCCCTCGGGCAGGCAGCCTATCCGAAATTTCATAGGTTAAGTACCTGGCATCTCTCAGCTTTAGCACGTCCTCCTCCGTGACGGAGGAGGGCATCCACCGGCCTCGTAGGTCAGGACCAGACATTATCGAAGATCGAAGGTACCTGAATTTGGAGCCCTGGGTGTTGGAACTCGGGGAGAGGGGCGGATTCGATAGAGGATTGAATAAAAAGAACGGGCCTTGGTCTCATTATAAAGAGGAAGAATACCAAGAGCCATCCCCGTGACTGTTTGGAACCCGCCTTCGATGGAGGGGGCATGGCAGCGGGCGCGGTTGGGTTACCCACGTCCGTATTGACGGGAATCCCGAATAAGGGGAACACGATCTTTGCTTCGACAAGACGTGCCAAGGAAACCGCCTCGCTAAACGTGCTGAGGTGGAACAATAAAAACAATTTGAGTAAAGGCTTGGAAGTGGTGTGACGTCATGCCACAGAATACGTCAGCATATTGATCTTGTGTAATATTATTCTCTCTACGGTGGTATGTGTAATTTATTTTTGCAGAGCCGGACACTATACTGGTGTTCACAATCTTCTATAAATTATTCGGAGGAGGAACCCGCCTTGCAATGCCGAAGACAATATGCACGCTGGACTCGTCGTCATTGAAGCCTGGTTTAGGGGCTACTGAGGGAGTTCCGGACTAGGGGGTGTCCGGATAGCCGAACTATCATCATCGGCCGGTCTCCAAGACTATGAAGATACAAGATTGAAGACTTCGTCCCGTGTCCGGATGGGACTTTCCTTGGCGTGGAAGGCAATCTTGGCGATACGGATATGTAGATCTCCTACCTTTGTAAACGACTCTGTGTAACCCTAGCCCTCTCCGGTGTCTATATAAACTGGATGGCCTTAATCCATAGGACGAACAACAATCATACCATAGGCTAGCTTCTATGGTTTAGCCTCCTTGATCTCGTGGTAGATCTACTCTTGTAATCCACATCATCAATATTAATCAAGCAGGACGTAGGGTTTTACCTCCATCAAGAGGGCCCGAACCTGGGTAAAAACATCGTGTCCCTCGTCTCCTGTTACCATCCGCCTAGACGCACAGTTTGGGACCCCCTACCCGAGATCCGCCGGTTTTGACACCGACACGGACCTTTTCGCTTCAACCTCGGGACCCAACAGTCTGGAGTGTGTCCGAATACCCTTACGGTTATAAAAGAACCTGGGCATGCATGGAGACAAGGCGTAGGTGTCATAATTGCTTTATCAGACAAGTGCCCAACTAGCTATGTTATATTACATGGTTAGTAAGAAACATCTTCCATGGAGAATAGTTCCGTTAAGGGTTCCTTTCCCTGGGAGGCATGCCCTAAAGTGCATGTCCGGACTGCGAAAATAGCAGGAAAAGCATCTGGGGGCAGATAAATAATTAAGTAATAAATCATCTTCCAGGTCACCGACCGAATATTCCCTTAAGAACGCTAGCCTTCGGCTTCACCCAGTCTGAGGTACACATCCAGCTGACCCGACAGTAACAATCGCAGAGGTGCTCCCTTTACCTCCTAGCCTAACAATCGGGAACGTAGGGGTAAGCACAGGAGCCAGGCAACCCGGCTTGGCCAAAACTTAAGTCATATCGATGCATACAATGGTGATCAAAAGGTACATGCGGAAGTGTGACACATGTGTTGGGCATGAAGCCCATATAACTAAGCTTCTGTTAAAGAAGCCCCCAGGTATAACGAGTGCGAGTAGCACATCGAGTAAGTGCGAACAAAGCGCAGATTAGCCCTCAAGAGGTTTGTGCTGAAGAAAGGGGGGGAGGAGGGAAAACAAAGACAGTGAAAAAATATGAAAGGTGGACGGAGGAAGGAGACGAACCCTGAGTCCCGCGCTAGGCGTAAAATCTTCAGAGGCAGGCTGCGTTCCATGGGTTTGGCTCGAGTCGGTTGTCAGATGCGTTGCGTAGACGGCATGCACCACCGGTAAGGACTTGGTCAATGATGAAGGGACCTTCCCATTTGGGCTTAAGTTTGTCCTTTTTCTTGTCCGGCAGGCGTAGAACTAGCTCGCCAACATTGTAAGTTTTGGCCCGTACTTCTCTGCTTTGATATCTTCGACCCTGCTGTTGATAGAATGCGGAACGGGATTTTGCCACGTCGCGCTCCTCCTCTAAAGCGTCCAAACTGTCCTGCCGATCTAACTCGGCTTCTCTTTCCTCGTACATGCGCACGCGAGGTGAGTCATGGATTATGTCGCATGGCAAAACTGCCTCAGCGCCGTATACCATAAAAAATGGTGTGAATCCGGTTATGCGGTTTGGCGTGGTCCGCAGCCCCCAGAGTACGGAGTCGAGCTCCTCTACCCAGTGCGTGTTAGATTCCGTGAGGGACCGCACTAATCTGGGTTTGATGCCGCTCATGATTAGACCATTTGCTCGTTCCACTTGACCATTAGTTTGAGGGTGGTAGACTGAAGCATAGTGGAGCTTGATGCCCGTGTTTTTGCACCAGAGTTTAACCTCATCGGCCGTGAAATTCGTGCCGTTATCAGTGATGATGCTGTGGGGGACGCCGAAGCGGTGTACTACCCTGGATATGAAGTCTATCACAGGTCCGGATTCTGCCGTTTTAACCGGCTTGGCCTCTATCCATTTGGTGAATTTACCCACCATGACCAATAAGTATTTGTGCTTGTGGGTTCCCCCTTTAAGGGGTCCAACCATGTCAAGCCCCCAGACCGCGAACGACCATGTAATGGGTATAGTTTTGAGGGCGGTGGGTGGCATGTGGCTCTGATTAGCAAAGAGCTGGCAACCGACGCATCGTTGGACTAAGTCCTAAGCATCTGCCCGGGCGGTCGGCCAATAAAATCCTGTACGGAAGGCCTTGCCTACAAGGGCCCGGGCGGCGGCGTGGTGCCCACCGAGTCTGGCGTGAATTTCAGCCAGGAGATTTCGTCCTTCCTCTTCGGAGATACACCTTTGAAGGACTCCGATTGTGCTTTTCTTATAAAGTTCTCCCTCATGGACCTTGTAGGCTTTAGATCGCCGAACTATGCACCGGGCCTCATTTTGGTCTTCGGGAAGTTCCTGCCGGATTAGGTAGGCTAGGAATGGTTCCGTCCACGGGGCAATTACTGCCAGTATTTCGTGGGCCGAATCTGTTATTTCATTGGCCGAGCCACCGATTGTGTTGGAATGTTCTGCGTTAGGTGATGCAGTTCGTTCCGGATTGTTATTTCCGGACTCCTCTTCCCATAATACGGATGGCTTAAAGAGCCGCTCCAGGAAGATGTTTGGAGGGACGGCGTCGCGTTTTGCGCCGATGCGTGCCAACATGTCTGCTGCCTGGCTATTATCCCGGGCTACATGGTGGAATTCGAGTCCTTCGAACCGGGCTGACATTTTTATGACAGCGTTTCGGTAGGCTGCCATTTTCGGATCTTTGGCGTCAAAGTCTCCATTTACTTGGGATATTGCGAGGTTTGAATCCCCGCGCACCTCTAGGCGTTGAATACCCGTGGAGATTGCCATCCGGAGGCCATGTAGAAGGGCCTCGTATTCGGCTGCGTTGTTGGAGTCCGTGTACATTATTTGAAGTACATATTGGACTGTGTCTCCGGTTGGGGACGTCAAGACGACGCCAGCCCCCAAGCCCGCCAACATTTTGGAGCCGTCGAAATGCATGATCCAATTGGAGTATGCGCTGTACTCTTTAGGGAGTTCGGCTTCGGTCCATTCGGCGATGAAGTCAGCCAGAACTTGCGACTTGATAGCTCGCCGTGGTTTGTAGGTTATATCAAATGGTAAGAGCTCAATGCCCCATTTTGCAATCCTGCCCATCGCGTCGCGATTGTTTATAATGTCGTTGAGAGGTACTTCAGAGGCCACCGTTATGGAACACTCTTGAAAGTAGTGTCGCAGCTTCCGGGATGCCATGAACACCGCGTACGCTATCTTTTGATAGTGTGGGTATCGGGACTTGCATGGGGTTAAGACAGTGGATACGTAGTACATTGGTTTTTGAAGAGGGAATTTGTGCCCTTCTGTTTCTCGTTCGACGACGAGTACCGCGCTGACAACTTGATGTGTTGCTGCGATATATAATAGCATTGGTTCGCCCAGGTTGGGCGCGGCCAGGACCAGATTTTTTGCCAGTACGGCTTTAATTTCTTCGAGTCCGGCCGTGGCAGCATCCGTCCATTCGAAATGTTCGGTGCGCCGGAGGAGGCGATAGAGGGGCAGTGCCTTTTCTCCCAAACGGGAGATGAAGCGGCTTAGATCCGCCACACATCCGGTTAGCTTTTGTATTTGCTTGAGGTCTTTTGGGATATCCAATTGTGACAGAGCTCGGATCTTGGCTGGGTTTGCTTCATTTCCTCTACCGGATACAATGAAGCCCAAGAGCTTTCCGGCTGGTACGCCGAAAACACATTTTTCCGGGTTGAGCTTAATGTTATATGCTCGGAGGTTGTCAAATGTCACCCTCAAGTCGTCTACTAGAGTTTCGACGTGTTTGGTCTTGACAACCACATCGTCTACGTATGCCTCGACTGTTTGGCCTATCTGGGTGGCCAGACATGTCTGAATCATGCGCTGATATGTTGCGCCGGCGTTTTTGAGTCCGAAGGGCATTGTGTTGAAGCAGAATGGTCCATATGGAGTAATAAATGCCGTTGCAGCCTGGTCTTTTTCCGCCATCTTGATTTGATGGTATCCGAAGTATGCGTCGAGGAAGCACAATGAATCATGCCCTGCGGTAGCATCGATGATTTGGTCGATGCGAGGGAGAGGGAAGGGGTCCTTTGGGCAGGCCTTATTAAGGTCTTTGAAATCGACACAAAGGCGCCAGGATTTGTCCTTTTTTGGTACCATTACCAGGTTGGCTAGCCAGTCCGGATGTTTGATGTCTCTGATGAATCCGGCTTCTAAGAGTTTGGCTAGCTCCTCTCCCATTGCCTGTCTTTTGGGTTCGAAAAATCGCCGAAGAGCCTGTTTGACTGGCTTGAATCCTTTTAGGATATTTAGGCTGTGCTCTGCCAGCCTGCGTGGGATTCCTGGCATGTCTGAAGGGTGCCAGGCGAAAATGTCCCAATTTTCCCAAAGGAATTCTCGTAGTGCGGCTTCTACATCAGGATTTAATTGTGCCCCAATGGAGGCCGTCTTTGTGGGGTCCATTGGATGGACCTGGAATTTAACTATTTCGTCTGCTGGTTTAAAAGAGGTGGACTTGGACCTCTTATCGAGTATCACATCGTCCCTATCCACCGTGGAGCGCAGCGTAGTTAGTTCCTGTGCCGCTAAGGTTTCGGATAATGCCTCTAGGGCCAGTGCAGCTGTCTTATTTTCGGCGCGGAGTGTTGTGTCTGGATCGCTGGCAAGAGTGATTATTCCATTGGGTTCGGGCATTTTGAGCTTCATGTACCCGTAATGGGGTATAGCTTGGAAGGTTGTGAATGCCTCTCGCCCTAACAAGGCGTGATATCCGCTGCCAAATGGGGCCACTTGGAATGTGACCTATTCGGACCTGTAGTTGTCCGGCGAGCCGAACACTACATCTAGCGTGATTTTTCCTGTGCAGCGTACTTCTAGACTAGGGATTATTCCCCTGAATGTTGTGCTGCTTCGCTCAATGCGGCTCCAGTCAATTTCCATTTTTTATAGGGTTTCTTCGTAGATGAGGTTTAATCCGCTGCCGCCATCCATGAGTACCTTGGTAAGACGAAAGCCGTCCACTATCGGACTGAGGACCAATGCGGCTGGTGCTCTAGCTGTTCAGGATTTAGGTTCGTCGCTGGCATTGAAGGTGATAGCCGTGTTGCTCCATGGATTTGCTGTTGCTACTTGGTAGACTTCGGCGAGGCTGGGGATTATTCGTTTCTGCATGTTATTTGATGCGAAATTCTCGAAGACTGTTAATACCATACTGGTACTGCTGGGCTGGTTGCCCGGGGCTAAAAAGCCTTCGCCACTTTTGGCCACCTGCCGTAGTATCCAACATGCTCGAAGGCTATGTGTTGGAGTGGCGCCCTCCGTACTGTGGATTTTGCAGGGTCCGTTGAGCCATCCCTCCAGTACGGTTCCGTACCCTTTAGGGTTTTTTTGCTTTTTGGTTTTTAACCCAGGTGCTTGAGTATGACGCACTCTTTTATTTTGGACTGGGGTTGTATTCAGGGCCGGATTGTCCCAGAACCTAGTTTCGGTTTTCCAGGCACTCTCCATCGCACAGTATTTTTGTACAATGGTCGCTAGGTCGGCGAAGCGTGTAACTTCGCAACGACTAATGGCGTTTATGATTCCCTTGTCCGTGCAATTATTGCAGAAAATTGAAATCGCGCTTTCTTCACGGCAGTCCTTTATCCTGTTCATAACCAGGAGGAATCTGGCCCAGTAACGATGTACTGTTTCATCGGGCTCTTGCCGTATTTGAGATAGATCGCTTATGTTTGGGCGGGCGGGTGGAATTAAGTTCGGAACCCCGCCCGATCTGAGGCTCAAAGGCCAAGAAGCTTCCGGATTTGGAAGCTTGGTTTGCTGGATGCTTTCCAACGAATCTGGTCTGATGCCTGACTCTAGGTTCAGTATTTGATTGGCGTCCGTCCCTCTGCGGGAATCCGGCATGGAGGGATCGGGAATCCGTACATAGTTGGTTTTCAACATAGAAGAAGAGTCGCCGCATTGTTCCTCTACCACAACAATGTGGTGGGTAGCCTGGGGAGAGTTAATTTCTCTCAGATCGGTTTTAAGCCCAATCTGATCATAGTCTGCAGCGACTCCCAGGGCGGCGATGCGATCCAAGAGCTCGTTTATGGAGGAGAGCTCAATCGGATCTAACTGCTCGGCGAATTCCGAGCTGACGCGAAGATCGCGTTTGATAACCTGAGAGGTCACCGTCGGAGCGGTGGCCGAGCAGGCGGTCATAAGAAAACCACCTAGCCGGATAGTTTGGCCGGCGGCCAAAGCTCCCTTGATGACGGCGCCGTCTTTAAAGACGGGAAAAGGCATCCTTCCTGATTGTGACGGCATAGAGGAACTCTCAATGAAAGCACTGATGTCGGTGTCAAAACCAGCGGATCTCGAGTAGGGGGTCCCGAACTGTGCGTCTAGGCGGATGGTAACAGGAGACGAGGGACACGATGTTTTACCCAGGTTTGGGCCCTCTTGATGGAGGTAAAACCCTACGTCCTGCTTGATTAATATTGATGATGTGTGTACAAGAGTAGATCTACCATGAGATCAAGGAGGCTAAACCCTAGAAGCTAGCCTATGGTATGATTGTTGTTCGTCCTACGGACTAAAGCCATCCGGTTTATATAGACACTGGAGAGGGCTAGGGTTACACAGAGTCGGTTACAATGGTAGGAGATCTACATATCCGTATCGCCAAGCTTGCCTTCTACGCCAAGGAAAGTCCCATCCGGACACGGGACGAAGTCTTCAATCTTGTATCTTCATAGTCTTGGAGTCCGGCCGATGATGATAGTTCAGCTATCCGGACACCCCCTAGTCCGGAACTCCCTCAGTGGCCACGAGGCAAGAGGGCGCGCCCTAGGGGGTGGGCGCGCCCCCACCCTCGTGGGCCCCTCGTGGCTCCATGGACCTACTTCTTCCTCCTATATATATCTACATACCCCGAAAACATCTAGGAGCACCACGAAACCCTATTTCCACCGCCGCAACCTTCTGTACCATGAGATCCCATCTTGGAGCCTTTTCTGGCGCTCCACCGGATGGGGAATCGATCACGGAGGGCTTCTACATCATCGCCAAGGCCTCTCCGATGAGTTGTGAGTAGTTTATTACAGACCTTCGGGTCCATAGTTATTAGCTAGATGGCTTCTTCTCTCTCTTTGAATATTAATACAATGTTCTCCTCGATCTTCTTGGAGATCTATTCGATGTAACTCTTTTTGCGATGTGTTTGTCGAGATTCGATGAATTGTGGGTTTATGATCAAGTTTATCTATGAGAAATATTAGAATCTCCTCTGAATTCTTTTATGTATGATTAGTTATCTTTGCAAGTTTCTTCAAATTATTAGTTTGGTTTGGCATACTAGATTCATCTTTCTTGCAATGTGAAAAGTGCTTAGCTTTGGGTTCAATCTTGCGGTGTCCTTTCCCAGTGACAGCAGGGGCAGCAAGGCACGTATTGTATTGTTGCCATCGAGGATAAAAAGATGGGGTTTATATCATATTGCTTGAGTTTATCCCTCTACATCATGTCATCTTGCCTAATGCGTTACTTCTTATGAACTTAATACTCTAGATGCATGCTGGATAGCGGTCGATGTGTGGAGTAATAGTAGTAGATGCAGGCAGGAGCCGGTCTACTTGTTGCGAACGTGATGCCTATATACATGATCATGCCTAGATAATCTCATTACTATGCATTTTTCTATCAATTGCTCGATAGTAATTTGTTCACCCACCGTAATACTTATGCTATCTTGAGAGAAGCCATTAGCGAAACCTATGGCCCCCGGGTCTATCTTCCATCATATAAGTTTCCAATCTACTTTATTTTGCAATCTTTACTTTCCAATATATATCATAAAAATACCAAAAATATTTATCTTATCTTATTATCTCTATCAGATCTCACTTTCGCAAGTGGACGTGAAGGGATTGACAACCCCTTTTTCGTGTTGGTTACGAGGTTCTTGTTTGTTTGTGTAGGTACGAGGGACTTGCGTGGAGCCTCCTACTGGATTGATACCTTGGTTCTCAAAACTGAGGGAAATACTTATGCTACTTTGCTGCATCACCCTTTCCTCTTCAAGGGAAAACCAACACAGTGCTCAAGAGGTAGCAAGAAAGATTTCTGGCGCCGTTGCCAGGGAGGTCTTCGCATAAGTCAAGACATACCAAGTACCCATCACAAACTCATCTCCCTCGCATTACATTATTTGCCATTTGCCTCTCGTTTTCCTCTCCCCCACTTCACCCTTGCCATTTTATCCGCCCTCTCTTTTCCCTTCGCCTCTTTTTTGCTTGCCTCTTGTGTGCCTGTTTGCCGTAATGGCCTTGCCTAAAAACGCTAATCTTCACCTTATAAGGATAGAAGAGATTGAAAGCAACGTTACAAGCTTTATGACTTTACAATTTGAGCATAATAATTTTTGTGGAAATGAGCTTAAAGAACAAAAAATATTTATGGAATTCATGAATATAGAGCTTGATGATATGTCTAAGGAATTTTATGGTTTGAATTCTCAGATTGCTCGTCTTGAAAAATCAATAGCCCAAATTTCTGATAAGCAAGCCACCTTAGTTAATAGGATGGCCGCCAAACCAGAAGGGTTAGAGGAAAATAAAGATGAAGATCTAAAAGTGATTGATATGTCCCTTATTAAATCTTTGTTTTGCAATATGAATCTTGATAATTATGGGACTGGATATGAGTCAACTTTATTTGAAAGGCGTCCCAATGATTCAGAGTTTTTAGATCTTGATGCTAAATTTGGTAAAAGTGGGATTGGAGAGGTCAAAACTTTACATCGCAATGAACCCACTATTTTGGATTTCAAGGAATTTAATTATGATAATTGTTCTTTAGTAGATTGTATTTCCTTGTTGCAATCCGTGTTGAATTCTCCTCATGCTTATCGTCAAAATAAAGCTTTTACCAAACATATCGTTGATGCTTTGATGCAATCTTATGAAGAAAAACTTGAATTGGAAGTTTCTATCCCTAGAAAACTTTATGATGAGTGGGAACCTACTATTAAAATTAAAATTAAATATCATGAATGCTATGCTTTGTGTGATTTGGGTGCTAGTGTTTTCACGATTCCAAAAATTTTATGTGATGTGCTAGGTTTTCGTGAATTTGATGATTGCTCTTTAAACTTGCACCTTGCGGATTCCACCATTAAGAAACCTACGGGAAGGATTAATGATGTTATTATTGTTGGAAATAGGAATTATGTGCCCGTAGATTTTATCGTTCTTGATATAGATTGCAATCTTTCATGTCCTATTATTCTTGGTAGACCTTTCCTTAGAACGACTCGTGCATTTATTGATATGAAGGAAGGAAATATTAGATTCCAATTTCCATTAAGGAAAGGCATGGAACACTATCCTAGAAAGAAAATCAAATTACCTTATGAGTCTATTATGAGAGCCACTTATGAATTGAATACCAAAGACGGCAATACTTAGATCTATTCTCGCTTTTATGCCTAGCTAGGGGAGTTAAACGATAGCGCTTGTTGGGAGGCAACCCAATTTTATTTTTGTTCCTTGCTTTTTGCTCCTGATTAGTAATAAATAAATCATATAGATTATGTTTAGATGTGGTTTTATGTTTTAATTAGTGTTTGTGCCAAGTAGAAGAACCTATAGGATCATCTTGGGTGATAGTTAATTTGATCTTGCTGAAAAACAGAAACTTTTGCCTTGCACGAGAATAATTTTAATAAATCACGAAACGTTCTTTTTAGTTGATTCTTTTTGAAGTATATCAATAGAAAAAATTTCCTAGTACTTACTATTTTGGTAGGATTTTTAGAGTTCCAGAAGTATTCTAAAGTTACAGATTGCTACAGACTGTTCTGTTTTTGACAGATTCTGTTTTTCGTGTGTTGTTTGTTATTTTGATGAATATATGGCTAGTATCAGGGGGTATGAACCATAGAGAAGTTGGAATACAGTAGGTTTAACACAAATATAAATAAATAATGAGTTCATTACAGTACCTTAAGTTGTGATTTTCTTTCTTGCACTAACAGAGCTCATGAGATTTCCTGTTGAGTTTTGAGTTGTGAAGTTTTCAAGTTCTGGGTAAAGATTTGATGGACTATGGAATAAGGAGTGGCAAGAGCCTAAGCTTGAGTATGCCCATGGCACCCAATATAATTCAAGGACAACCAAAATCCTAAGCTTGGGTATGCCCCGGAAGGCATCCCCTCTTTCGTCTTCGTCTATCGGTAACTTTACTTGGAGCTATATTTTTATTCGCCACATGATATGTGTTTTGCTTGGAGCGTCTTGTATGATATGAGTCTTTATATTTTAGTTTACCACAATCATCCTTTCTGTACACACCTTTTGGGAGAGACACACATGATTCGGAATTTATTAGAATACTCTATGTGCTTCACTTATATCTTTTGAGCTAGACAATTTTGCTCTAGTGCTTCACTTATATCTTTTTAGAGCACGGAGGTGGTTTTATTTTGTAGAAATTATTGATCTATCATGCTTCACTTATATTATTTTGAGAGTATTTTAGAACAGCATGGTTTTTTCTATGGTTATAAAATTGGTCCTAGAATGATGGGCATCCAAGTTGGGTATAATAAAAACTATCATAGAAGTGCATTAAACACTAGGATCAATTTGATGCTTGATAATTGTTTTGAGATATAAAGGTAGTAATGTTAGAGTCATGCTAGTTGGGTAATTATGAAATTGAGAAATACTTGTGTTGAAGTTGGCAAGTCCCGTAGCATGCACATATGGTAAAAGTTATGTAACAAATTTGTAGCATGGGGTGCTATTTTGATTGCCTTCCTTATGAGTGGAGGTCGGGATCGCGCGATGGTTAACTCCTACCAACCCTTCCCTAGGAGCATGCGTAGTATTACTTTGCTTTGAGGGCTAATAAACTTTTGCAATAAGTATATGAGTTCTTTATGACTAATGTGAGTCCATGGATTATACGCACTCTTACCCTTCCATCATTGCTAGCCTCTACGGTACCGTGCATTGCCCTTTCTCACCTTGAGAGTTGGTGCAAACTTCGCCGGTGCATCCAAACCCTGTGATACGATACGCTCTACCACACATAAACCTCCTTATATCTTCCTCAAAAGAGCCACCATACCTACCTATTTATGGCATTTCCATAGCCATTCCGAGAAATATTGCCATGCAACTTTCCACCATTCCATTTATTATGACACGTTCCATCATTGTCATATTGCTTTTGCATGATCATGTAGTAGACATCGTATTTGTGGGAAAGCCACCTTCATAATTCTTTCATACATGTCGCTCTTGATTCATTGCATATCCCGGTACACCGCCGGAGGCATTCATATAGAGTCATATTTTGTTCTAGTATCGAGTTGTAATCCATGAGTTATAAGTAAATAGAAGTGTGATGATCATCATTATTAGAGCATTGCCCTAAATAAAAAAAGAAAGGCCAAATAAAAAAAGGCCAAAAAAAGAAAGGCCCAAAAAAGAAAAAGAAAAGGGGGACAATGTTACTATCTTTTCCCACACTTGTGCTTCAAAGTAGAACCATGATCTTCATGATAGAGAGTCTCCTATGTTGTCACTTTCATATACTACTGGGAATTCTTCATTATAGAACTTGGCTTGTATATTCCAACGATGGGCTTCCTCAAAATGCCCTAGGTCTTCGTGAGCAAGGAAGTTGGATGCACACCCACTTAGTTGTAGGGGAACGTAGCAGAAATTCAAAATTTTCTACGCATCACCAAGATCAATCTATGGAGATTCTAGGAACAAGAGAGGGAGAGGATGAGCATCTTCATACCCTTGAAGATAGCTAAGAGGAAGCGTTACAAGAACGCGGATGATGGAGTTGTACTCGCGGCGATTCAAATCGTGGAAGATCCGATCTAGCACTGAATGGACGGTGCCTCTGCGTTCAACACACGTACAGCCCGGAGACGTCTCCTCCTTCTTGATCCAACAAGGGGAGAGGAGAAGTTGAGGGAGAACTCCGACAACACGACGGCGTGGTGGTGGTGGAGCTCGTGGTTCTTCAGCAGGGCTTCGCCAAGCACTACGAAGGAGCAGGAGGTGTTGGAGGAGGGAGAGGGCTGCGCCAGGGGAAGGGTGTGGCTGCCCTCCCACCCCCTCACTATATATAGGGGGAAGGGGAGAGGGGGTCGCCCCCTCTAGATGGATCTAGAGGAGGGGGCGGCGGCCAGGGGAAACCCTAGATGGGTTTGGCCGCCCCCAACCCCTAGGAAACTTGCCCCCCAAGCCGGGAGGGGCGGCTGCCCTAGGGGTGGCGCCCCCACCTCTCTAGGTTATGTGAGATGGGGTCGGAGGGGCGCTCAGCCCCTTAGTGGGCTGATGTGCCCCCTCCCCTTGGCCCATAAGGCCCCCCAATGCTTGCCAGGGCCTCCGAAACCCCTTTCGGACACGCTGGTCATCACCTGGTACCCTCGGAACAATTCCGGACTCCAGTACCCTTCGTCCAATATACTCATCTTCACCTCCGGACCATTCTGGAGCTCCTCGTCACGTCCAGGATCTCATCCAGGACTCGGAACAACCTTCGGTAACCACATACTATTTCCCATAACAACTCTAGCGTCACCGAACCTTAAGTGTGTAGACCCTACGGGTTCAGGAACCATGCAGACATGACCGAGACACCTCTCCGGCCAATAACCAATAGAGGGATATGGATACCCATATTTGCTCCCACATGTTCCATGATGATCTCATCGGATGAACCACAATGTCGAGGATTCAGTCAATCCCGTATACAATTCCCTTTGTCAATCGGTATGTTACTTGCCCGAGATTCGATTGTCAGTATCCCAATACCTCATTCAATCTTGTTACCGGCAACTCAGTTTACTCGTTCCATAATGCATGATCCCGTGACTAACTACTTAGTCACATTGAGCTCATTATGATGATGCAATACCGAGTGGGGCCAGAGATACCTCTCCGTCATACGGAGTGACAAATCCCAGTCTCGATTCGTGCCAACCCAACAGACACTTTTGGAGATACCTGTAGTGCACCTTTATAGCCACCCAGTTACGTTGTGACGTTTGGTACACCCAAAGCATTCCAACGGTATCCGGGAGTTGCACAATCTCATGGTCTAAGGAAATGATACTTGACATTAGAAAATCTCTTAGCAAACGAACTACACGATCTTGTGCTATGCTTAGGATTGGGTCTTGTCCATCACATCATTGTCCTAATGATGTGATCCCGTTATCAATGACATCCAATGTCCATGGTGAGGAAACCATAACCATCTATTGATCAACGAGCTAGTCAACTGGAGGCTCACTAGGGACATGTTGTGGTCTATGTATACACACATGTATTATGGTTTCCAGTTAATACAATTATAGCATGAACAATAGACAATTATCATGAACAAGGAAATATAATAATAACCATTTTATTATTGCCTCTAGGGCATATTTCCAACAGTTTCCAACTTGCACTAGAGTCAATAATCTAGTTCACATCACTATGTGATTGTAATGAATCCAACACCCATGGTGTTTGATCATATCTCGCTTGCGAGAGAGGTTATTAGTCAACGGGTCTGAACCTTTCAGATCCGTGTGTGCTTTACAAATCTCTATGTCATCTTGTAGATGCAGCTACCACGCTCTATTTGGAGCTATTCCAAATAATTGTTCTACTATACGAATCCGGTTTACTACTCGGAATCATCCGGATTAGTGTCAAAGTTTGCATCAACGTAACCCTTTATGACAAACTCTTTTACCACCTCCATAATCGTGAAAATTCCTTAGTCCACTAGTTACTAAGGATAACTTTGACCATTGTCCTGTGATCCATTCCTGGATCACTCTTGTACCCCTTGACTGACTCCTGGCAAGGCACACTTCAGGTGCGGTACACAACATAGCATTCTGTAGAGCCTACGTCTAAAGCATAGGGGATGACCTTCGTCCTTTCTCTCTCTTCTGCCATGGTCAGGTCTTGAGTCTTACTCAATACTCACACCTTATGACACAGCCAAGAACTCCTTCTTTGCCGATCTATTTTGAACTCCTTCAAAATCTTTGTCACAGTATGTATTCATTTGAAAGTACTATTAAGCGTTTTTGATCTATCCTTATACATCTTGATGCTCAATGTTCAAGTAGCTTAATCCAGGTTTTTATTGAAAAACACCTTTCAGAGAACCTTATATGCTTTCCAGACATTCTACATCATTTCCAATCAACAATATGTCAACAACATATATTCATCAGAAATTCTATAGTGCTCCCACTCACTTCTTTAGAAATACAAGTTTCTCAAAAACTTTGTATAAACCCAAAATCTTTGATCATCTCATCAAAGCGTATATTCCAACTCCGAGATGCTTACTCCTGTCCTTAGAAGGATTGCTGGAGCTTTGCATACTTGTTAGCATCTTATAGGATCGACAAAACCTTCTGGTTGTATCATATACAACCTTTCCTCAAGAAAATTGTCGAGGAAACAATGTTTTGACATCCTATCTGCAAGATTTCATAAATAATGCAGTAACTGCTAATATAATTCCAACATACTCTTAGCATCGCAACGAATGAGGAAGTCTCATCGCAGTCAACTCCTTGAACTTGTCAGAAAACATCTTAACGACAAGTCGAGCTTTCTTAATGGTGATACTTACCATCATTGTCCTTCTTCCTTTTAAAATCCATTTGTACCCAACATCCTTACGACCATTAAGTAGTTCTGCCAAAGTCTACACTTTGTTTTCATACATGGATCCTCTCTCAGATTTTATGGCCTCGAGCCATTCGTCGGAATCCGGGCCCACCATCGCTTCTCCATAGCTCGTAGGTTCATTGTTATCTAGTACCATGACCTCCAAGACAGGATTATGTACCACTCTGGAGTAGTACGTATCCTTGTCGACCTACAAGTTTTGGTAGTGAATTGATCCGAAGTTTCATGATCAATATCATCAGCTTCCACTTCAATTGGTGTAGGCACCATAGGAACAACTTCATGTGCCCTGCTACACACTAGTTGAAGTGATGGTTCAATAACCTCATCAAGTCTCCACCATCCTCCCACTCAATTCTTTCGAGAGAAACTTTTCCTCGAGAAAGGACCCGATTCTAGAAACAATCCCTTTTGCTTCCAGATCTGAGACAGGAGGTATACCCAACTGTTTTGGGTGTCCTATGAAGATGCATTTATCCGCTTTGGGTTCGAGCTTATCAGCCTGAAACTTTTTTCACATAAGCACCGCAGCCCCAAACTTTTAAGAAACGACAGCTTAGGTTTCTCTAAACCATAGTTCATACGGTGTCGTTTCAACGGAATTGCATGGTGCCCTATTTAAAGTGAATGTGGTTGTCTCTAATGCCTAACCCATAAACAATAGTAGTAATTCGATAAGAGACATCATGGTATGCATCATATCCAACAGAGTGCAGTTATGATGTTCGGACACACCATCACACTATGGTGTTCCAGGCGGTATTAGTTGTGAAACAATTTCCACAATGTCTTAATTGTGTGCCAAACTCGTAACTCAGATATTCATCTCTATGATCATATCATAGACATTTTATCCTCTTGTCACGATGATCTTCAACTTCACTCTGGAATTACTTGAACCTTTCAATAATTCAGACTTGCGTTTCATCAAGTAAACATACTTAGCATCTACTCAAATCATCTGTGAAGTAAGAACATAACGATATCCGCTGCGTGCCTCAGCACTCATTGGACTACACACATCAAGACGTATTACTTCCAACAAGTTTCCTTCTTGTTCCATCTCACTGAAAATGAGGCCTTTCAGTCATCTTGCACATGTGGTATGATTTGCATGTCTCAAGTGGTTCAAAATCAAGTGAGTCCAAACGATCCATCTGCATGGAGCTTCTTCATGCGTATATACCAATAGACGTGGTTCGCATGTCTCAATCTTTTCAAAAAGGAGTGAGTCCAAAGATCAACCAATATGGAGCTTCTTCATGCGTTTTATACCAATATGACTCAAATGGCGGTGCCACAAGTATGTGGTACTATCATTACTATCTTATATCTTTTGGCACAAACATGTGTATCACCACGATCGAGATTCAATAAACCATTCATTTTAGGTGCAAGACCATTGAAGGTATTATTCAAATAAACAGAGTAACCATTATTCTCCTTAAATGAATAACCATATTGCGATAAACATAATCTACTCATGTCTATGCTCAATGCAAACACCAAATAACAATTGTTTAAGTTTAACACCAATCTCGATGGTAGAGGGAGCATGCGATGCTTGATCACATCAACCTTGGAAACACTTCCAACACACATCGTCATCTCACCTCTAGCTAGTCTCCGTTTATTCCGTAGCTCTTTTATTTTGAGTTACTAACACTTAGCAACCGAACCGGTATCTTAATACCCTGGTGCTACTAGGAGTACTAGTAAAGTACACACTTAATATAATGTATGTCCAATACATACTTCTTCAACCTTGCCAGCCTTCTCATCTACCAAGTATCTAGGGTAGTTCTGCTTCAGTGACTGTTCCCTCATTACAGAAGCACTTAGTCTCAGGTTTGGGTTCAACCTTGGGTTTCTTCACTAGAGCAGCAACTGATTTGTCGTTTCATGAAGTATCCATTCTTGCCCTTGCCCTTCTTGAAACTAGTGGTTTTACTAACCATCAACAATTGATGCCCCTACTTGATTTCTACTTTTGCGGTGTCAAACATCGCGAATAGCTCAAGGATCATTATATCTATCCCTGATATGTTATAGTTCATCACGAAGCTCTAGTAGCTTGGTGGCAGTGACTTTGGAGAAACATCACTATCTCATCTGGAAGACATACTCCCACTCGATTCAAGCGATTGCAGTACTCAGACAATCTGAGCACATGCTCAACGATTGAGCTTTTATCCCTTAGTTTGCAGGCTTAAGAAGCTTGTCAGAGGTCTCACACCTCTTGACATGGGCACGAACCTGAAATCCCAATTTCAGCCCTTGGAACATCTCATATGTTTCACGACGTTTCTAAAACGTCTTCAGCGCCTCAATTCTAAATTGTTTAACATTACTGAACTATCACGTAGTCATCAAAACGTGTATGTCAGATGTTCGCAACATCCGCACACGACGTTCGAGGTTTAGCACACCGAGCGGTGCATTAAGGACATAAGCCTTCTGCGCAGCAATGAGGACAATCCTCAGTTTACGGACCCAGTCCGCATAGTTGCTACTATCAACTTTCAACTAAATTTTCTCTAGGAACATATCTTAAACAGTAGAACTAAAGTGTAAGCTACGACATAATTTGCAATGACCTTTTGACTATGTTCATGATAATTAAGTTCATCTGGTTATTTAATGAACTCACACTTAGATAGACATCCCACTAGTCATCTAAGTGATACACGATCCGAGTCAACTAGTCCGTGTCCGATCATCACGTGAGACGGACTAGTAATCATCGGTGAACATCTCCATGTTGATCGTATCTACTATACGACTCATGTTTGACCTTTTGGTCTCTTGTGTTCCGAGGCCATATCTGTACATGCTAGGCTCATCAAGTCAACCTAAGTGTTTCACGTGTGTAAATCTGGCTTACACCCGTTGTATGTGAACGTTAGAATCTATCACACCCGATCATCACGTGGTGCCTCGAAACAACGAACTTTCGCAATGGTGCACAGTTAGGGGGAACACTTTCTTGAAATTTCAAGAGGGATCATCTTATTTATGCTACCGTCGTTCTAAGAAAATAAGATGTAAACATGACAAACATCACATGCAAATCATAAAGTGACACGATATGGCCAATATCATCTTGCGCCTTTGATCTCCATCTTGAGGCACGGTATGATCACCTTCGTCACCGGCATGACACCATGATCTCCATCATCATGATCTCCATCATCGTGTCTTAATGAAGTTGTCTTGCCAACTATTACTTCTACTACTATGGCTAATGGTTAGCAATAAAGTAAAGTAATTACATGGCGTTTTCAATGACACGCAGGTCATACAATAAATTAAGACAACCTCTATGGCTCCTGCCGGTTGTCATACTCATCGACATGCAAGTCGTGATTCCTATTACAAGAACATGATCAATCTCATACATCACATATATCATTCATCACATTCTTTTGGGCCATATATCATCACATAGCATACCCTGCAAAAACAAGTTAGACGTCCTCTAATTGTTGTTGCATGTTTTACATGGCTGCTATGGGTTTCTAGCAAGAACGTTTCTTACCTACGCAAAGCCACAAGGTGATATGCCAATTGCTATTTACCCTTCATAAGGACCCTTTTCATTGAATCCGATTCGACTAAAGTGGGAGAGACTCGCACCCACTAGCCACCTTTATGCAACAAGTGCATGTCAATCGGTGGAACCTGTCTCACGTAAGCGTACGTGTAAGGTCGGTCCGCGCCGCTTCATCCCACAATACCGCCGAAACAAGATAGGACTAGTAACGATAAGCAAATTGAACAAACCAACGCCCGCAACTACTTGTGTTCTACTCGTGCATAGAATCTACGCAATAGACCTAGCTCATGATGCCACTGTAGGGGAACGTAGCAGAAATTCAAAATTTTCAACGCATCACCAAGATCAATCTATGGAGATTCTAGCAACAAGAGAGGGAGAGTATGAGAATCTTCATATCTTTGAAGATTGCCAAGCGGAAGCGTTACAAGAACGCGGATGATGGAGTCGTACTCGCGGCAATTCAAATCACGGAAGATCCGATCTATGTAGACGTATCCTCCTTCTATGTAGACGTATCCTCCTTCTTGATCCATCAAGGGGAGAGGATAAGTTGAGGGAGAACTCCAACAGCACGACGGCGTGGTGGTGGTGGAGCTCGTGGTTCTCCAGCAGGGCTTCGCCAAGCACTACGGAGGAGGAGGAGGAGGTGTTGGAGGAGGGAGAGGGCTGCGCTAGGGGAAGGGTATGGCTGCCCTCCCACCCCCTCACTATATATAGGGGGGAAGGGGAGAGGGGGCGGCCCCTCTAGATGGATCTAGAGGAGGGGGCGGCGGCCAGGGGAAACCCTAGATGGGTTTGGCCGCCCCCACCCCCTAGGAAACTTGCCCCCCCAAGCCGGGAGAGGCGGCTGCCCTAGGGGTGGCGCCCCCACCTCTCTAGGTTACGTGAGATGGGGTGAGAGGGGCGCTCAACTCCTTAGTGGGCTGATGTGCCCCCTCCCCTTGGCCCATAAGGCCCCCAACGCTTGCCGGGGCCTCTGAAACCCCTTTTGGACACGCTGGTCATCACTTGGTACCGTCGGAACAATTCCGGACTCCAATACCCTTCGTCCAGTATACCGATCTTCACCTCCGGACCATTCCGGAGCTCATCGTCAGGTCCGGGATCTCATCCGGGACTCTGAACAACCTTCGGTAACCACATACTATTTCCCATAACAACTCTAGCGTCACCGAACCTTAAGTGTGTAGACCCTATGGGTTCGGGAACCATGGAGACATGACCGAGACACCTCTCTGGCCAATAACCAATAGCGGGATCTGGATACCCATATTGGCTCCCACATGTTCCATGATGATCTCATCGGATGAACCACGATGTCGAGCATTCAGTCAATCCCGTATACAATTCCCTTTGTCAATCGGTATGTTACTTGCCCGAGATTCGATCGTCGGTATCCCAATACCTCGTTCAATATCATTACCGGCAATTCACTTTAATCGTTCCGTAATGCATGATCCCGGGACTAACTACTTAGTCACATTGAGCTCATTATGATGATGCAATACCGAGTGGGCCCAGAGATACCTCTCCGTCATACGGAGTGACAAATCCCAGTCTTGATTCGTGCCAACCCAACAGATACTTTCGGAGATACCTTTAGTGCACCTTTATAGCCACCCAGTTACGTTGTGATGTTTGGTACACCCAAAGCATTCCTACGGTATCCGGGAGTTGCACAATCTCATGGTCTAAGGAAATGATACTTGACATTAGAAAAGCTCCTAGCAAATGAACTACATGATCTTGTGTTATGCTTAGGATTGGGTCTTGTCCATCACATCATTCTCCTAATGATGTGATCCCGTTATCAATGACATCCAATGTCCATGGTCAGGAAACCATAACCATCTATTGATCAACGAGCTAGTCAACTAGAGGCTCACTAGGGACATGTTGTGGTCTATGTATTCACACATGTATTACGGTTTCCAGTTAATACAATTATAGCATGAACAATAGACAATTATCATGAACAAGGAAATATAATAATAACCATTTTATTATTGCCTCTACGGCATATTTCCAATGTTAGTTTCTTTTGTTGAGCTTTTATACATTTATAGCTCTAGTGCATCCGTTGCATGGCAATCCCTACTCCTCATGTTGACATCAATTGATGGGCATGTCCATAGCCCGTTGATTAGCCTCGTCAATGTGAGACTTTCTCCTTTTTTGTCTTCTCCACACAACCTCCATCATCATATTCTATTCCACTCATAGTGCTATATCCATGGCTTCCGCTCATGTATTGCGTGAGAGTGAAAAAAGCTGAAGCGCGTTAAAAAGTATGAACCAATTGCTTGGTTGAAATCGGAGTTGTGCATGATGGGAGTATTTTGTGTGAAAAAAATGAAACATAGCCTAACTATATGATTTTGTAGGGATAAGCTTTCTTTGGCCATGTTATTTTGAGAAGACATGATTACTTATTGGTATGCTTGAAGTATTACTATTTCTTATGTCAATATGAACTTTTATTTTGAATCATTTGGATCTGAACATTCATGCCACAATAAAGAAATTTACATTGAAAATTATGCTAGGTAGCATTCCACATCAAAAATTCTGTTTTTATCATTTACCTACTCGAGGACGAGCAGGAATTAAGCTTGGGGATGCTTGATACGTCTCCAACGTATCGACAATTTTTGATTGTTCCATGCTATTATATTACCCGTTTTGGATGTTTATGGGCTTTACTTTACACTTTTATATCATTTTTGGGACTAACCTACTAACCAGAGGTCCAGCCTGAATTGTTGTTTTTTTGCCTATTTCAGTGTTTCGAAGAAAAGGAATATCAAACGGAGTCCAAATGGAATGTAACCTTCGGGAGCGATCTTTTTGGAACAAATGCAATCTAGGAGACTTGGAGTGGGCATCAAGAAGCAGCCGAGGCGGCCACGAGGCAGGAGGGGACGCCCTAGGGGGTGGGCGCCCCCCACCCTCGTGAGCCCCTCATGGCTCCACCAACCTACTTCTTCCTCCAATATATATCTACGTACCCTGAAAACATCCAGGAGCACCATGAAACCCTATTTCCACCGCCGCAACCTTCTGTACCCGTGAGATCCCATCTTTGAGCCTTTTCGGGTGCTCTGCCGGATGTGGAATCGATCACGGAGGGCTTCTACATCATCGCCAAGGCCTCTCCGATGAGTTGTGAGTAGTTTACCACAAACCTTCGGGTCTATAGTTATTACCTAGATGGCTTCTTCTCTCTCTTCGAATCTCAATACATTGTTCTCTGATCTTCTTGGAGATCTATTCGACGTAACTCTTTTTGTGGTGTGTTTGTCGAGATCCGTTGAATTGTGGGTTTATGATCAAGTTTATCTATGAGAAATATTTGAATCTCCTCTGAATTCTTTTATGTATGATTGGTTGTCTTTGCAAGTCTCTTCGAAGTATCAGTTTGGTTTGCCTACTAGATTGATCTTTCTTGCAATGGGAGAAGTGCTTAGCTTTTGGTTCAATCTTGCGGTGTCCTTTCCCAGTGACAGCAGGGCAGCAAGGCATGTATTGTATTGTTGCCATCGAGGATAAAAAGATGGGGTTTATATCATATTGCTTGAGTTTATCCCTCTACATCATGTCATCTTGCCTAATGTGTTACTCTGTTCTTATGGACTTAATACTCTAGATGCATGCTGGATAGCGGTCGATGTGTGGAGTAATAGTAGTAGATGCAGGCAGGAGTCGATCTACTTGTTGCGGACATGATGCCTATATACATGATCATGCCTAGATGATCTCATTACTATGCACTTTTCTATCAATTGCTCAACAGTAATTTGTTCACCCACCGTAATACTTATGCTATCTTGAGAGAAGCCACTAGTGAAACCTATGGCCCCCGGGTCTATCTTCCATCATATAAGTTTCCAATCTACTTTATTTTGCAATCTTTACTTTCCAATCTATATCATAAAAACACCAAAAATATTTATCTTATCTTATTATCTCTATCAGATCTCACTTTCGCAAGTGGCCGTGAAGGGATTGACAACCCCTTTTTTGCATTGGTTGCGAGGTTCTTGTTTGTTTGTGTAGGTACGAGGGACTTGTGTGGAGCCTCCTATTGGATTGATACCTTGGTTCTCAAAACTAAGGGAAATACTTATGCTACTTTGCTGCATCACCCTTTCCTCTTCAAGGGAAAACCAATGCAGTGCTCAATAGGTAGCAAGCGTCATCGAATACGACCGATTAACAATGGCCCGTTATGGTCGACCCATGAACAGACGGTTCCAACTCTAGCCCGTTTACGGCCATAATTCGGTCTGTTATTGGCCCATGTTTGGCCAACCGATCATACGTCCCATAGAAGGCCCACTGATGATACGTCCCGTAGAAGGCCCATTGTGTCTATGGCCCATAGAAAGCCCATTGTGTCTATGCCCCGTAGAAGGCCTATTGTTTCTATGACCCTTAGAAGGCCCATTGTTTCTACGGCCCGTAGGAGGCCCATGGTAACTACAGTAAATATGTAGCCCATGTTTATTGTGGCCTAGTTTTAAAAAATAGGTTATTGTAGCCACTAGCAAACCGTGGAAAAAGAACTGCACTGACTACAAGCAAACAAATAAACAAGACAACAAGGATTGACTACAAGCAAACAAATAAACAAGATAGCAAGCTCATTAACTTTCTCTTGTTTGGCGCTTAAATCCTCAAGCGCTTGCTGTTGCACCAGAAAGTATGCATCTGAATTCTTTAGGAACTTCCTCAGTTCTTCGGCTTCTTGCCCATCATAGCTGACTGTTGCCTTTCAACTTGTAGCTGAGAATGAAGAAGCCGAAGTGATTCAGGCAGCGAGTTTGAAGAGCTTGTGCCAGCGGTACTGGCCAGTAACTCGAACACTACATCAACGCAGGACTGTGGGGTTGTCTCACTGTGTACAAGATCTTTTTATCACCTTTTTGGAGACCAACAGGGATGTCTCACTATCTTGAACCTTATCTGCATTACTTCCTTTACCATTGCATAAGGGGGGTACTTGTCGGATGTCGAGTTCCGGCAAAACCCTTAAGATTCGAGCTCTGGGGTGCGCACGAAGATCTTATCCCTACCGATCCACGCCCCAAAACCTCGCTACGAATCTAAGCTACATGATGAACAACACAAGGGACACAAGGTTTATACTGGTTCGGGCCACCGTTGTGGTGTAATACCCTAATACAGTGTGTGGTGTGGTGGATTGCCTCTGGGGCTGATGATGAACAGTACAGAGGAAGAACAGCCTCACGAGGGGTGTTCTTGAGCTGGTGCGGTGCTCTGTCAGGGAAGGATTCCATCCCCTTTCTACTGTGGTGGCTATCTCTATTTATAGAGGCCCTGGTCCTCTTCCCAAATATTGAGCGGGAAGGGAGCCAACAACGGCCATTTTGAAGGGGGACAGCTAGTACAAGCTATCCTGACTAAAGTTGCTCTTCAACAGCCAAAGGCACTGGCGATGACGTTGTCCTGGGCTCCACGGTGATCTCCATCCTGCCGTCCTGCTGGTCTTGGTCTCGTTGCACTGATAGGGAAACCTTTGCTTGATGCCTCGGTACTCCGCGCCTGCGCTTGCCCCCTTTGCACCAAAGAGGAAACGAGGACACTATGTTGGCTGGTGCTGTCGGTGTCAAAACCGGCGGATCTCGGGTAGGGGGTCCCGAACTGTGCGTCTAGGCGGATGGTAACAGGAGACAAGGGACACGAAGTTTTACCCAGGTTCGGGCCCTCTTGATGGACGTAAAACCCTACGTCCTGCTTGATTAATATTGATGATGTGTGTTACAAGAGTGGATCTACCACGAGATCAAGGAGGCTAAACCCTAGAAGCTAGCCTATGGTATGATTGTTGTTTGTCCTATGGACTAAAGCCATCCGGTTTATATAGACACCGGAGAGGGCTAGGGTTACACAGAGTCGGTTACAATGGTAGGAGATCTATATATCCGTATCGCCAAGCTTGCCTTCCACGCCAAGGGAAGTCCCATCCGGACACGGGACGAAGTCTTCAATCTTGTATCTTCATAGTCTTGGAGTCTAGCCGATGATGATAGTTCGGCTATCCGGACACCCCCTAGTCCGGAACTCCCTCAGTAGCCCCTGAACCAGGCTTCAATGACGACAAGTCCGGCGCGCATGTTGTCTTCGGCATTGCAAGGCGGGTTCTTCCTCCGAATAATTCATAGAAGATTGTGAACACCAGGATAGTGTCCGCTCTGCAAAATAAATTCCACGTACCACCGTAGAGAGAATAATATTACACAAGTTCAATCTGCTGACGTATTTTTTGGCGTGACGTCACACCATTTACCAAGCCTTTACTCAATTTTTTTATTGTTCCACCTCCGCGCGTTTTGCGAAGCGGTTTCCTTGGCACGTCTTGTCGTAGCAGAGATCGTGTTCCCCTTATTCCGGGATTCCCATCAATACGGACGTGGGTAACCCAACCGCGCCCGTTGCCATGCTCCCTCCATCGAAGGCGGGTTCCAAACGGTCACGGGGACGGCTCTTGGTATTCTCCCTCTATATAATGAGACCAAAGCCCATTTTTTTCTTCAATCCTCTATCGAATCGGCCCCTCGCCCCGAGTTCCAACACCCAGGGCTCCATATTCGGGTACCTTCGATTTTCGACAATGTCCGGCCCCGACCTGCGAGGCCAGTGGATGCCCTCCTCCATCACGGAAGAGGACGTGCTAAAGCTAAGGGACGCCAGGTACTTAACCTATGAGATTTCGCATAGGCTGCCTGCCCGAGGGCAAGTTATTCCTACTCCCGAGCATGGCGAGAGCGTCGTGTTCGTGTCTCACCTCCGTCGGGGTTTAGGCTTCCCGACGGATCCCTTCGTGAGGGGGCTCATGTTTTATTATGGGCTGGAATTCCATGACTTGGCTCCGGAGTCTATCCTCCACATCTCATCATTCATTGTCGTCTGCGAAGCCTTCCTCCGCACTACCCCTCACTTCGGCTTGTGGCTCAAAACCTTTAACGTGGAGCCGAAGGTGATTGAGGGGCGTCAGGCAGAGTGCGGAGGGGCGGTTATAAGTAAGAGGGCCGATGCTCCATGGCCCGAGGGCTCTTTTCAGGGGGAGCTCGGCTTGTGGCAACAGGAGTGGTTCTATATCACCGCTCCTAGGGGCAGCAGGCCGAGGCTGCCGCCCGTCTTCCGCTCGGGCCCTCCACAGCGGCTGACGTCATGGGTCAACAAGGGGCGCGACTGGGGGCCGTCCAAGGACGTTCCTCTGTTGCAGGACCGGATTCGAGGCCTCCAATAAAGGGAGATCAATCTGGCCGTAGTGGTACAGGTCATGTTGATCCGGCGCCTACTACCCTGCAAACGTCGCCCCCTCCGCCTGTGGGAATTCAATCCGGAGGGGCCACGAGCTCTTCAACACTTCATGGGTTTGACACCCGCGGAGATGTACAAACTGTTCTTCGGATCGCAAGAGATGCGTCCAAAATTGACCGAGGATGCTGGCCTAAGCTGCAATCGCCCGAATACTCAAGTAAGTAGCCCTGTGTCCGGACACATCGTCCATTTATTTACTGTGGGTTTGCCTTTTAACCAGCTATCCTTTGGACATGAGTGGATAGCGCAAGCAAAACTGATACGGTGTCCGGCCCCCCTCCCTGAGAGCACGCAGGATCCCGTGTTAATCAAGATGTTAGAGGTTGCACCTTCGGGGGAGGGCGAAGGAGGACACAAGGGATCTACCACCTCAGCCACGGAGGCTTTCAGTAAGGGAGGAATCGAGAGTCCCTCCTTCCAGGGAGAGAAGAGGACCGCTTCCGAAGACCCGGAGACCAAGGCCTCAAAGCGGGGAAAGAAATCTGTGCCAAAAGGTCCCGTGCCGGGAAGAGCCCCGGCCGAACTGTCTCCTCGGAGGAATCAGCCCTCTAGCAAGCCGTAAGTAAAAAAGGGGTACTTTTGTAATAGTGGACATCCCTGTTTAATTTCTAAGGGTAACCAAAGTTTTCACCTTGTAGTTCGGATCTCAGCCCATCTCAGCACAGCTCATCTTCGGGAGACCTTCGTCCGGAGATGATGGAGAGTGAAACGCCTCCATCTGCCGCCCCATCATGCGAGGCGGACGACCCTGAGGTGTCGTCGCGGAGGGTCTCCCCGAGTCCGGCGGGGCCGGAGAGTTCGGCACCCATTGGAGTACGGCCGGTGGAGCTGCAGGATTTTCTTAAGAGGGCGTCCATCTCAGAAGATCACCGCACATTAATGGGTATGGTGATTGAGAGGATCTCGTCCACCGAAAGCGGGTTGTGTGAGGCCGTCGGAAGTTTGCTGACGGGATTTGAGGTACACAAAAAATGACATACCTTTTGACAGTTTTGCACATGAAGTGCGCCCTGTATAGATAGTAGCCCCTGAGACTTGGTATGCTGTCGAAAACGGCAGCGTGCCGAGTGTCATAATCTCAGTTATAGAATGTCGCCTTTCCTATGCAGGTGGCGGAACATGCGGTGGCCAGCCGGACTGACGGAGTTGCCGAGCTTAAGAGGTAACTCGACGTTGCGGATGCGGACATCTCACTGGTCAATAAACGACTTGATGAGTCGCAAGGTATGTGGTTGCTCTGCGGTCGCCTAGTAAGGGAGCTGACGCCCATTCCTTACAATTTGTATGCCTGATGCAGATAGTGCTGCTGCTGTGGAAGGCCTTCGAGCAGAACTTGCTCAGGCCAAGGAGCAAGCCAGAAAAAGCGAGGCGGCTGCCTCGAAGGCAGCGGAAGAGCTAGAAGCCGAGAAGGCTGCTCACTGCCGAAGCAGGGAGGAGATGGCCGGAATGGCCATAAAATTAAAAGTTGCTACCGACCGCCTAGAGGTTCTTGAAGGAGAACGCCGAGCGGAGCAAGAGGACCTAAAGAAGGCCGACGCCGAAGCCAGGGATGCCCGTAGTGCGATGCGGGCCATGAAGGAGGAACTACGTCAGGTCGGAGACATTGTGGCTGGAAAGCCCTTTATGCTGCATAGGAAGTTCACGGATCCGAAGTATTCTCAGCTGGGCCGATTGTACAGTGTGGAGGATACTTATCTGGACTTGGCGGCGAGTGCGGCGGACGCAGTCGTGCACTTTTGAAGCCAGCTTTTCTGGTCTCAATTCCATAGTCCGGAGCGTCCACTTCCGTTGAGCGATCGGCTGGTTGAGTGGGCTGAGCTGAATAGGTTGTCCGGACTTGCCATGACGGATGTGGTCGCTCATCTGTGGCCGAAGAGGCCCAAGCCGAAGAGTTATTTTGGCTTGTTGCAGCAATTCCTTGGGGCGGTGCCGCATATTGGGGTGATGAAGCGGTCGGCATGCATAGAAGGTGCACGGATGTGTCTCGCCCGTGGTAAGACATACTGGGCGGAGATGGATGCCACCGCTGTTGCATCCCGGGGTTCGGACAAAAGCCGATTCCCCACCGAGCACTATTTTGAGGAAGTCCTGCAGGGCGCTCGTATAATAGAGTCACAGTGCTCGAAACATGTTATGTTTGAATGACATGTATGATTTCTGAGATCATGTTTATAATTCAGTAACTTTTTATACTTGTGTGTTCAAGTATTGAACTATCTCCTGTGCGGCCGGATAAGTATGAATAACCTGAAACTTGCAGTCTTTGGCTTCAGCCCCCACGCACATGGTGCGGGGGTGTTTGCAAAAAGAAAAGCGCTTTTTCACACTTAATCCAACGTCTTGGTCCTTTTAGGGAGGTGATAGCGTAGCAAACTAGGCAACCGGACTATAATGCTTTATCACTTTCACTTAGCCAGAGGAGCTCGAATGTGGGGCTACTATATAGCCCCTAGCGGCACCGCTCCTCTCCGAACTTCGGGGCGTGTATGTGCCTGACCGGGAAGCGGTCCTTCGTCAAAGCGGAGGAATTCTAAACATTCCAATGGTCGATCGAGTGGTTGACCAGTCTCTCGCTATATCATCACAGTCAGTTTTTGGCTTTCTCTACTGAGATGCTCGCCCGGCCGAACCAGGGCACAATCGCAGTAGTTCTCCTGGTGCCGCGTTAGCCGATGATACAGAATGTAAGGCAACAAAACACAGGAGCCGGGCAAACCCAACATTTGACCAAAGACATGATTCGGAGCTGATGCATATAAGGCCTAACTCGAGACGCCGAACACTCCCTGAGGTGTTCGGTCTTTATGATACCGGGCAGAACAATGCTCTAAGCCCCTAGTGTCCAGGTTCAGGCGGGAACTTCTGACGCGGCCGATGCCAAAACGCCAGCCTCCTCCTCGGTTATGGTAGGAAACCGGGGGATGTGTATCAACAAGAGACAGTAAGAAAGGTTGACGCAGGGTCTTAATCTGAAAAGAATACTTGCAACGGGTCCCTGCTGCACGTCTGCGCCTGTGTCTCCGTTGTGCTGTATCCTGGACGGGTGTAGCACGTGCTTCATCTGTAAAAGAGAAGAACTTAGTTTCCAAGAAATATCGTGCAGAGGTTGTATAAAAATAGAATATAAAAGGAAGAAAATTGAGCTTTATTGGCTCTCATCATTTATACACGCAGCCTCTTATAAAGGGGATATGCGGCTGGGAAGCCCCTTGCCGGACTCGCCTAACCATGTCCGAGGTCTGGATGACCTGTTTTTGGGGGCTTTGACCCGCAAGGTCAGATTAATGTGTGGTTGTCGAGGCAGTCTCACATTCTCCGTGGTCGAGGAGCACTCGGATGTACTTTTTAATGAAATTGTGCCACATTGACCGGGCATTTTTAAGCGTAAAAAACGCGTAATGTGGTATTGCGTTAGGGCTGGCGAGGGTCTTCATGCTGATCGTGTGCCGGCTTGTGTGCGGCGCCCCTTGTTGCTCTTGGCCTGTCATCTGGTCGTCTATCCAGCCAGGCGGCTTCTTTCTTTTTTGACTGCGGGGGCTCTAAGGCCTCCTCGTCAAATTCGGGCAACAGCTTGTGCTTCGGGTAGCTCTTTGTCTGGTGACTAGCGCCATGTTTATTTGCGTTGTTGAGTACTTTGCTCCATCTCATTCTGAGTGCGTTCTCTGCTGTTTTGAGCTTCCGCTTTTGCTTCTTCAAACTTCTTGCAGTGGCGACGAGCCTTTTATGAAGATTCGTATGCTCTGGTGATGTGAGATCATCTTCGCCGGGGATGGATTGTTTGTCCAGTTCACGTCCGGCTGACTGCTTGTTGACATGTGCGTCGTCCACCGCTTCACCCTGCTCTAGGGCCGGGTCTATATGGGTGCCGTTTTTATCGAGGCCGGTCTTCGGGCGGCGCTTGTGTCGCCGTTTTGGTTGTTTGTTGGGGGAGTTGTCCTTCGCCACGTCCCGTTTTTCCTCATTATCGCTTCCTTTTGGTGTATCCACCATGTATACGTCGTGAGTTGGGGTGGCTTTCCTGTGCCCGGTAGGCGCTGGTTCTTGATCGTCTCCGGCATCGTCGTCCATACCGTCGATGTCTTCGGAGTCATAGTTTAGCATGTCGGTTAGATCGTCGACAGTGGCTATTAATTGGGTGGTGGGTGGGCTTTGAATTTCTTCGTCGTCCGCATCCTAACCGTCCTGACCGCAGTCCGGCCAGGGCTCTTCTGATAACGAGAGATACTTTAGCGAACTCAAGATGTCACCGAAAGGTGAGTGTTGAAAGATGTCCGCTGCGGTGAACTCCATGATTGGCGCCCGATCGGATTCGATCGGAGTGGGCGCTGGAGGTTCAGAGTCCGGCATGGAGTCCGGCACCTCGGAGTCACGAGCTTCATGAGGGACAAGGTCATTGTTTGGCTCTATCGCCGTAGAGGTTGCAGCTCCCGAGGCAGTGTCTAGCCATCCGTCCTCGATCTGCGCAGCCGGCTCCGAATTGAAGATCAGAGCGGGTTCGAGTGCGGCCTCTAGGGTACCGTCCGGCTACAGAGCTAAATGATGCTCCTCGTGACAGTGCGGCACGCTCTGCTGTGGCTCGAATCCATCGAGGATCAAGTCCCTGGGGATGTCAGCCATGAAGTTCAAACTTTCGAATCTGACCTGATGGCCAGGGGTGTAGCTTTCGATCTGCTCCAGATGGCCAAGTGAATTGGCCCGCAGTGCAAAGCCGCCGAATACGAAGATCTGTCCGGGGAGAAAGGTCTCACCCTGGATTGCGTCGTTGATGATGGTTGAAGTAGCCATCGAGCCTATCGGTGACGACACAGGGGAACTCTCAATGAAAGAACCAATGTCGGTGTCAAAACCGGCGAATCTCGGGTAGGGGTTCCCGAACTGTGCGTCTAGGCGGATGGTAACAGGAGACAAGGGACACGATGTTTTACCCAGGTTCGGGCCCTCTTGATGGAGGTAAAACCCTACGTCCTTCTTGATTAATATTGAGGATGTGTGTTACAAGAGTGGATCTACCACGAGATCAAGGAGGCTAAACCCTAGAAGCTAGCCTATGGTATGATTGTTGTTCGTCCTATGGACTAAAGCCATCCGGTTTATATAGACACCGGAGAGGGCTAGGGTTACACAGAGTCGGTTATAATGGTAGGAGATCTACATATCCGTATCGCCAAGCTTGCCTTCCACGCCAAGGAAAGTCCCATCCGGACACGGGACGAAGTCTTCAATCTTGTATCTTCATAGTCTTGGAGTCCGACCGATGATGATAGTTCGGCTACCCGGACACCCCCTAGTCCAGAACTCCCTCAAGCGCCCACCTGGTCTCGATAGTCATGGCTTGCGTCACGAGCACCTCGCGAGGTACTCCTTGCCTTGATCTCTCTGCCTCCTTGCGAGTCTGCCTGGTGAGGCCACCCCTGGAAAAGCCTTGCGTCGTCCGCCCCGCGAGGCTTGGCCCCTCGCGAGGGTCTTGAACTTGGGTCGACGAAGACGGGCCATACTGGGCCACTGCTTGAGCCATTTCGCAGGCTGCAGGCAGGCAAATATGGGGACCCCCATTCCCAGAACACCGACAGTAGACCCCGGGCCCAAGGCGCACTCGGGCTTGGCTTAGCAGCGAAGCCAAAGGGCAAGTGCGGAGCGCCGTGGGCCCCAACAGCCTGTGGCCTTGGTCGCCGCATGGTGGTTGATTGTACGTGGGCGTCTTCGCTTCCCCACGCTGCCTCGGCAACTGCCCGACTGACAAAAGGCTGTCCTGGGTTAGGCTTACCTTCATTGCTCTCATTCGCCTAGCTCCAGATCCCCTTTCTTGGTCTTGCTCTCTTGCTTCCGAAATCTCCAAATCCGCCTCATTCTTCCTCTTCCAGCGAGCGATGGTCCCCGCAAGGCCGTGGCTGAGGCTCCACCGGCTTGGTACTCGCCGGCTCTGGATCCCCCCAACATGACGGATAAGAATCTCACCTCTACGCGCCTGATGACGGCACCGCCACGCTGGAGGCTAAGCGGAGCACCTTTTACCCCTTCTTCATGAGCACCGTCATCGCCGGCCTGGTGCCTCCCTTCTCCGAGTTCTTCTATGCCGTCCTCCGCCATTACAGGTTACATGACCTTCATCTCCATCCCAACTACGTTCTCCTTCTGTCGATTTTCACCTACCACTATGAGGCGCACGTTGGGGTGATGCCTTCTGTGGCCTTGCTGCGCCACTTATTCTCCCTCCGAATCACCATCAGCTATACTTTAGCGTGCGCCGACTTTGTCGCGTACTTCAAGGCCAACGCGATCATGCTGGATGGTCGATGGCTTACAGAGCAAGTGGGTCATGCTGGATGCCGGATGCATCCACTCTCGGTTGGTGTTGCCCACGGAGCAGCCCGAGGCTGATGAGGCATGGCCTCGTGCGAAGCTTGACGACCGACGGGCGAAGTTAGTGCTGGAGAGGATGAACGCCGACCTGAGGCCGGGAAACATGAAGGCGGCAAAGCTGACCGGGGCCACGCTCCTGAGGGAGTTCCTAGCGCAGCGGGTGGCTCGACTTCAGGCTCACTCACGCCCGTTGTGGAGGCTTGGAGGTGCGGAAGACGATCTCCGCCTAAACTCGGAGGCCCTGGTTGATGAGGATCTGGCCGCAGCTCTCCGCTTCCTGGTTGGAGAGGACGTGGAAGGTCTGGAGGGCGCTCCTGTCCCCTTGTTCCTCCGCGACAACTGGCAGCAGATGGTGGACGCCATGCCCACCTTTGATGGGAGAGGTCTGGTGCCGGAGGTGCCTTTTGAGGGCCAGGAGGCGGCAACGCCGGTGGAATTGTCTTCGGATGATTCCCACGGAGGAGGGGAGGAAGATGAAGAATAAGAGGAGTGCGACTCGGAGGCGACCGCTGAGGGGACATGGGAGACTCCCCCTTGGTGCAGGTCCAACATCCTCCGCACCCTGCCAGATGACGACAGGGCCGATACCAGACGAGGGGGAGAGGACCTGCCCGTGATCCTGAAGAAGGACAGGTAGGGGTTGATCTCCCGAGGGGCTTCCCTGGCCCAGGCACTGCTCGAAGCTAGCTCCAGCCCCTCTGGTGCACCCTCTTCTGCCTTTGGGCCTCTCGAGGCTGCGCCCCGGACCAAGAGGCTCATGGGCTTTAAGCTCGGCAGGAGACCGCCAGAACACGCCGCGGTTGACCAGTAAGTACTCGAACTCCACTTTGCTCTTGTTTTTGCTGTCAGGGCTTGACATCCTCCATCATCTGGTTAGGCTGCCGCCTGCGACGAAAAAGCTGAAGGGGGACACGGTGGTTTCGCTTGGGGCAGGCTCATCCATTGTGGCCGTGCCTTCATCTGTGGGAAGGGGAGGCAGTGGAGCTCGAACCTCCCTGCCCGGTCGTCCTCACGAGGCCAGGAGGAGCGCCCTGGCAGGGTGCCAGCCCCGGTGGCCTCGCTGACTCTGGAGGTGCCGGCGCTTGATGCTGTCGTTGAGGTTGCCAAGACTCAGGAGCTCCTAGTCTCCCAAGCCGTGATCACGCTGCCGTCTTCTCCTCCTGCTCCACTGGTTCCTGACTCCTCTGCCTCCTCCGCCGCCTTGGACCTTGCCGCTGCTGAGCTAGGCCGGCTGTGAGAAGACCTCCAGGGCGCCAACCCATGCCTGGGGGCCGGGCGCCTAGAGCTGATCTCTGGCTATGTTCACTCTGACACCTCCGTCCGAGCGACGCTGAGCCAGGTTGCAGCAGCTTCCGAGGAGGAGAAGCTGTCGGATTTTCGGTTCTGGTAGACCCTTGAGGTTCGAACTCTGGGGTGCGCGCGAAGATCTCTCCCCTACCAACTCACGTCTCAAAGCCTTCCAAGGAATCTAAGCTAGCAAGATGAACAACACAAGGGACGCAAGGTTTATACTAGTTCGGGCCACCGTTGTGGTGTAATACCATACTCTAGTTTGTGGTGTGTGTGGATTGCCTCGGGGGCTGATGAGGAACAGTACAACGGGAGAACAGCCTCGTGAGGGGTGTTCTTGAGCTGGTGCGATGAACTGCTTGGGTGAGTTCAGTCGCCTCTCTCTCTAGTCCGCCCAAAATCTGGATCCTTCTACTCTGTGGTGGCTAGCTCTATTTATAGAGGCTTTGGGCCTCTTCCCAAATAATAAGCGGGAAGGGCGCCAACAATTGGCCATTTTGAAGGGGAACATCTAGTACACTTATCCTGACCAAAGTTGGTCTTCGACTGCCAAAGACTCTAACGGTGACGCCGTCCTTGGCTCCATGGTGACCTCCATCCTGCCGTTCTGCTGGTCTTGGTCTTGTTGCACCGAAACGGTAACCTTTGCCTGATGCCTTGGCCTGTGCTTGCCCCCTTTGCACCCCAGGCGAAACAAGGACATTGCGCAGGCTGGCGCCCGCCTGGCGCCCGCCTGGTCTCGATCGTCATGGCTTGCGTCACGGGCACCTTGCGAGGTACCCTGCCTTGATCTCTCCGCCTCCTCGCGAGCCCACCTGATGAGGCTGCTCCTAAGGAAGCTTCCTATCATCCGCCCCGCAAGGCTTGGCCCTTCACGAGGGTCTTGAGCTTGAGCAAAAGAAGCTGGGATGCACTGGGCCTCCTCTTGAGCCACGCCGCAGGCCGCAGGCAGGCAAGTCTAGGGACCCCCGTTCCCAGAACGCCGACAGTAGCCCCCGGGCCCAAGGCGCGCCCGGACATGGCTTAGCAGAGAAGCGAAGGGGCAAGTGCGAAGTGCCGCGGGCCCCAATAGCCTGCGGCTTTGGGCGCCGCGTGGTGATTGATTGGACGTGGGCATCTCCGCTTCCCCACGATGCCTCGGCAACTGCACGACTTGACAAGTCCCTGCATGCAAAAATGGGTCATGATTACCTGAGATCATCGTGGCCGACAGTTGGCCTCCTCCAGACTATAAGTACGGGCGGGCGAGAGCCCCCGTTGTTCATCTCTCCTTGCTTCGCCTCTTCTTCCTCACTCCTCCTCCATTTTGACGACAATGGTGCCGATCCGCCGGTTTTCTGTAGAAGAGAAGGGAAAGGCCCCCCGAGAGGGTCCCTACCCACTTCCGCCGAAGAAACGGTCAGTTCACTGCCGCCGAGATGAGAGTGCTTGGCAGGAGGCGTCGAGTGTTGGGGAACGTAGTAATTTCAAAAAAAAATCCTACGCACACGCAACATCATGGTGATGCATAGCAACGAGAGGGGAGAGTGTTGTCCACGTACCCTCGTAGACCGATAGCGGAAGCGTTATAACAACGCAGTTGATGTAGTCGTACGTCTTCACGGCCCGACCGATCAAGCACCCAAACTACGGCACCTCCGAGTTCTAGCACACGTTCAGCTCGATGACGATCCCCGGACTCCGATCCAGCAAAGTGTCGGGGAAGAGTTATGTCAGCACGACGGCGTGGTGACGATCTTGATGTTCTACCATCGCATGGCTTCGCCTAAGCACCGCTACAGTATTATCGAGGTGGACTATGGTGGAGGGGGGCACCGCACACGGCTAAGAGATCCAAGGGATCAATTGTTGTCTATGGGGTGCCCCCCTCCTCCGTATATAAAGGAGTGGAGGAGGGGGCCGGCCAAGGGGGGTGGCGCGCCCAAGGGGGGGAGTCCAACTCCCACCGGGAGTAGGACTCCCCTTTTCCTATTAGGAGTAGGAGAGGGAAGGAAGAGGAAGGAGGGAGGAAGGAAAGGAGGGGCCGTCCGCCCTCCCAATTCGGATTGGGCTTGGGGGGGGGTGCCCCCGCCCTTGCTCCTTTCCCCTCCTTACCACCAAGGCCCAATAAGGCCCATATACCTCCCGGGGGGTTCCGATAACCTCCCGGTGATCCGGTATTGTCCCAATCTCACCCGGAACCTTTCCGGTGTCCAAATATAGTCGTCCAATATATTGATCTTTATGTCTCGACCATTTCGAGACTCCTCGTCAAGTCCGTGATCATATCCGGGACTCCGAACAACCTTCAGTACATCAAAATATATAAACTCATAATGAAACTATCATCGTAACGTTAAGCGTGCGGACCCTACGGGTTTGAGAACAATGTAGACATGACCGAGACATGTCTCCGGTCAATAACCAATAGCGGGACCTGGATGCTCATATTGGCTCCCACATATTCTACAAAGATCTTTATCGGTCAGACCGCATAACAACATACGTTGTTCCCTTTGTCATCGGTATGTTACTTGCCCGAGATTCGATCGTCGGTATCTCAATACCTAGTTCAATCTCGTTACCGGCAAGTCTCTTTACTCATTCCGTAATACATCATCTCACAACTAACTCATTAGTTGCAATGCTTGCAAGGCTTAAGTGATGTGCATTACCGAGAGGGCCCAGAGATACCTCTCCGACAATCGGAGTGACAAACCCTAATCTCGAAATACACCAACCCAACATGTACCTTTGGAGACACCTGTAGAGCTCCTTTATAATCACCGAGTTACGTTGTGACGTTTGGTAGCACACAAAGTGTTCCTCCGGTAAACGGGAGTTGCATAATCTCATAGTCATAGGAACATGTATAAGTCATGAAGAAAGCAATAGCAATATACTAAACGATCGTGTGCTAAGCTAACGGAATGGGTCATGTCAATCACATCATTCTCCTAATGATTTGATCCTGTTAATCAAATGACAACACATGTCTATGGTTAGGAAACAAAACCATCTTTGATCAACAAGCTAGTCAAGTAGAGGCATACTAGTGACACTCTGTTTGTCTATGTATTCATACATGTATTATGTTTCCGGTTAATACAATTCTAGCATGAATAATAAACATTTATCATGATATAAGGAAATAAATAATAACTTTATTATTGCCTCTAGGGCATATTTCCTTCAGTCTCCCACTTGCACTAGAGTCAATAATCTAGATTACACTGTAATGATTCTAACACCCATGGAGCCTTGGTGCTGATCATGTTTTGCTCGTGGAAGAGGCTTAGTCAACGGGTCTGCTACATTCAGATCCGTATGTATCTTGCAAATTTCTATGTCTCCCACTTGGACTAAATCCCGAATGGAATTGAAGCGTCTCTTGATGTGCTTGGTTCTTTTGTGAAGTCTGGATTCCTTCCCAAAGCAATTGCACAAGTATTGTCACAAAAGATTTTCATTGGACCCGATCCACTAGGTATGACACCTAGATCGGATATGAACTCCTTCATCCAGACTCCTTCGTTTGCGGCTTCCAAAGCAGCTATATACTCCGCTTCACATGTAGATCCTGCCACAACGCTTTGTTTAGAACGGCACCAACTGACAACTCCACCGTTCAATGTATACACGTATCCGGTTTGCGATTTAGAATCGTCCAGATTAGTGTCAAAGCTTGCATCAACATAACCATTTACGATGAGCTCTTTGTCACCTCCATAAACGAGAAACATATCCTTAGTCCTTTTCAGGTATTTCAGGATGTTCTTGACCGCTGTCCAGTGATCCACTCCTGGATTACTTTGGTACCTCCCTGCTAAATTATAGCAAGGCACACATCAGGTCTGGTACATAGCATTGCATACATGATAGATCCTATGGCTGAAGCATAGGGAACTTCTTTCATCTTTTCTCTATCTTCTTCAATGGTCAGGCATTGAGTCTTACTCAACTTCACACCTTGTAACACAGGTAAGAACCCTTTCTTTGCTTGATCCATTTTGAACTTCTTCAAAACTTTGTCAAGGTATGTGCTTTGTGAAAGTCCAATTAAGCGTCTTGATCTATCTCTACAGATCTTAATGCCCAATATGTAAGCAGCTTCACCGAGGTCTTTCATTGAAAAACTTTTATTCAAGTATCCTTTTATGCTATACAGAAATTCTATATCATTTCCGATCAGCAATATGTCATCTACATATAGTATCAGAAATGCTACAGAGCTCCCACTCACTTTCTTGTAAATACATGCTTCTCCAAAAGTCTGTATAAAACGAAATGCTTTGATCACACTATCAAAGCATTTATTCCAACTCCGAGAGGCTTGCACCAGTCCGTAAATGGATTGCTGGAGCTTGCACACTTTCTTAGCTCCCTTTGGATCAACAAAACCTTTCGGTTGCATCATATACAATTCTTCTTCCAGAAATCCATTCAGGAATGCAGTTTTGACATCCATCTGCCATATTTCATAATCATAAAATGCCGCAATTGCTAACATGATTCGGACAGACTTAAGCATCACTACGGGTGAGAAGGTCTCATCGTAGTCAACCCCTTGAACTTGTCGAAAACCTTTCACGACAAGTCGAGCTTTGTAGACAGTAACATTACCGTCAGCGTCAGTCTTCTTCTTGAAGATCCATTTTTTTCAATTGCTTGCCGATCATCGGGCAAGTCAACCAAAGTCCACACTTTGTTCTCATACATGGATCCCATCTCAGATTTCATGGCCTCAAGCCATTTTGCGGAATCTGGGCTCACCATCGCTTCTTCATAGTTCGTAGGTTCATCATGGTCTAGTAACATGACTTCCAAAACAGGATTACCGTACCACTCTAGTGCGGATCTTACTCTAGTTGATCTACGAGGTTTAGTAATAACTTCATCTGAAGTTTCATGATCATCGTTATTATCTTCCTCACTAATTGGTGTAGGTGTCACAGAAACCAGTTTCTGCGATATACTACTTTCCAATAAGGGAGCAGGTACAGTTACCTCATCAAGCTCTACTTTCCTCCCACTCACTTCTTTCGAGAGAAACTCCTTCTCTAGAAAGTTTCCGAATTTAGCGACAAACGTCTTGCCTTCGGATCTGTGATAGAATGTGTACTCAACAGTCTCCTTTGGGTGTCCTATGAAGACACATTTCTCCGATTCGGGTTCGAGCTTATCAGGTTGAAGCTTTTTCACATAAGCATCGCAGCCCCAAACTTTCAGAAACGACAACTTTGGTTTCTTGCCAAACCAAAGTTCATAAGGCGTCGTCTCAACGGATTTTGATGGTGCCCTATTTAATGTGAATGCGGCCGTCTCTAAAGCATAACCCCGAAATGATAGCAGTAAATCTGTAAGAGACATCATGGATCGCACCATATCTAGTAAAGTACGATTACGACGTTCGGACACACCATTACGCTGTGGTGTTCCGGGTGGTGTTAGTTGCGAAACTATTCCGCATTGTTTCAAATGTAGACCAAACTCGTAACTCAAATATTCTCCTCCATGATCAGATCGTAGAAACTATATTTTCTTGTTACGATGATTTTCAACTTCACTCTGAAATTATTTGAACTTTTCAAATGTTTCAGACTTATGCTTCATTAAGTAGATATACCCATATCTGCTCAAATCATCTGTGAAGGTGAGAAAATAATGATATCCGCCACGAGCCTCACCATTAATCGGACCACATACATCTGTATGTATGATCTCCAATAAATCAGTTGCTCTCTCCATAGTACCGGAGAACGGTGTTTTAGTCATCTTGCCCATGAGGCACGGTTCGCAAGTACCAAGTGATTCATAATCAAGTGGTTCCAAAAGTCCATCAGTATGGAGTTTCTTCATGCGCTTTACACCGATATGACCTAAACGGCAGTGCCACAAATAAGTTGCACTATCATTATCAACTCTGCATCTTTTGGCTTCAACATTATGAATATGTGTATCACTACTATCGAGATTCAATAAAAATAGACCACTCATCAAGGGTGCATGACCATAAAAGATATTACTCATATAAATAGAACAACCATTATTCTCTGATTTAAATGAATAACCGTGTCGCATCAAACAAGATCCAGATATAATGTTCATGCTCAACGCTGGCACCAAATAACAATTATTTAGGTCTAAAACTAATCCCGAAGGTAGATGTAGAGGTAGTGTGCCGACCGCGATCACATCGACTTTGGAACCATTTCCCACGTGCATCGTCACCTCGTCCTTAGCTAATCTTCCCTTAATCCATAGTCCTTGTTTCGAGTTGCAAATATTAGCAACAGAACCAGTATCAAATACCCAGGTGCTACTGCGAGCATTAGTAAGCTACACATCAATAACATGTATATCACATATACCTTTGTTCACCTTGCCATCCTTCTTATCCGCCAAATACTTGGGACAGTTCCGCTTCCAGTGACCAGTCTGCTTGCAGTAGAAGCACTCAGTTTCAGGCTTAGGTCCAGACTTGGTTTTCTTCTCCTGAGCAGCAAGTTGGTTGCTGTTCTTCTTGAAGTTTCCCTTCTTCTTCCCTTTGCCCTTTTTCTTGAAACTAGTGGTCTTGTTAACCATCAAGACTTGATGCTCCTTTTTGATTTCTACCTCCGCAACTTTTAGCATCGCGAAGAGCTCAGGAAAAGTCTTTTCCATCCCTTGCATATTATAGTTCATCACAAAGCTCTTGTAGCTTGGTGGCACTGATTGGAGAATTCTGTCAATGACGCTATATCCAGAAGATTAACTCCCAGTTGAATCAAGTGATTATTATACCCAGACATTTTGAGTATATGCTCACTGACAGAACTGTTCTCCATCTTGCAGCTGTAGAACTTATTGGAGACTTCATATCTCTCAATCCAGGCATTTGCTTGAAATATTAACTTCAACTCTTGGAACATCTCATATGCTCCATGACGTTCAAAACGTTGTTGAAGACCCGGTTCTAAGCCGTAAAGCATGGCACACTAAACTATAGAGTATTCATCAGCTTTGCTCTACCAGACGTGCATAACATCTGGCGTTGCTCCAGCAGCAGGCCTGGCACCCAGCAGTGCTTCCAGGACGTAATTCTTCTGTGCAGCAATGAGGATAATCCTCAAGTTACGGACCCAGTCTGTGTAATTGCTACCATCATCTTTTAGCTTTGCTTTCTCAAGGAACGCATTAAAATTCAACGGAACAACATCACGGGCCATCTATCTACAATCAACATAGACAAGCAAGATACTATGAGGTACTAAGTTCGTGATAAATTTAAGTTCAATTAATCATATTACTAAAGAACTCCCAGTTAGATAGACAGCCCTCTAATCCTCAAAGTGATTACGTGATCCATATCAACTACACCATGTCCGATCATCACGTGAGATGGAGTAGTTTCAACGGTGAACATCAATATGTTGATCATATCTACTATATGATTCACGCTCGACCTTTCGGTCTCCGTGTTCCGAGGCCATATCTGTTATATGCTAGGCTCGTCAAGTTTAACCTGAGTATTCCGCGTGTGCAACTGTTTTGCACCCGTTGTATTTGAACATAGAGCCTATCACACCCAATCATCACGTGGTGTCTCAGCACGAAGAACTTTCACAACGGTGCATACTCAGGGAGAACACTTTTACTATGATAATTTAGTGAGGGATCATCTCATAATGCTACCGTCAATCAAAGCAATATAAGATGCATAAAGGATAAACATCACATGCAATCAATATAAGTGATATGATATGGCCATCATCATATTGTGCTTGTGGTCTCCATCTCCGAAGCACCATCGTGATCACCATCGTCACCGGCGCGACACCTTGATCTCCATCGTAGCATCGTTGTCGTTTCGCCATCTATTGCTTCTACGACTATCGCTACCGCTTAGTGATAAAGTAAAGCAATTACAGGGCGCTTGCATTTCATACAATAAAGTGACAACCATATGGCTCCTGCCAGTTGCCGATAACTCGGTTACAAAACATGATCATCTCATACAATAAAATATAGCATCACGTCTTGACCATATCACATCACAACATGCCCTGCAAAAACAAGTTAGACGTCCTCTACTTTGTTGTTGCAAATTTTACGTGGCTGCTACGGGCTGAGCAAGAACCGTTCTTACCTACGCATCAGAACCACAATGATAGTTCATCAAGTTAGTGCCGTTTTAACCTTCGCAAGGACCAGGCGTAGCCACACTCGGTTCAAATAAAGTTGGAGAAACTGACACCCGCCAGCCACCTGTGTGCAAAGCACGTCGGTAGAACCAGTCTCGCGTAAGCGTACGCGTAATGTCGGTCCGGGCCGCTTCATCTAACAATACCGCTGAACCAAAGTATGACATGATGGTAAGCAGTATGACTTATATCACCCACAACTCACTTGTGTTCTAATCATGCATATGACATCTACGCAAAAAACCTGGCTCGGATGCCACTGATGGGGAACATAGTAATTTCAAAAAATTTCCAACGCACACGCAAGATCATGGTGATGCATAGCAACGAGAGGGGAGAGTGTTGTCCATGTACCCTCGTAGACCGATAGCGGAAGCGTTATAACAACGCAGTTGATGTAGTCGTACGTCTTCACGGCCCGACCGATCAAGCACCGAAACTACGGCACCTCCGAGTTCTAGCACACGTTCAGCTCGATGACGATCCCCGGACTCTGATCCAGCAAAGTGTCGGGGAAGAGTTCTGTCAGCACGACGGCGTGGTGACGATCTTGATGTTCTACCATCGCAGGGCTTCGCCTAAGCACCACTACAGTATTATCGAGGTGGACTATGGTGGAGGGGGGCACCACACACGGCTAGGAGATCCAAGGGATCAATTGTTGTCTATGGGGTGCCCCCCTCCTCCGTATATAAAGGAGTGGAGGAGGGGGCCGACCAAGGGGGGTGGCGCGCCCAAGGGGGGAGTCCAACTCCCACCGGGAGTAGGACTCCCCCTTTTCCTATTAGGAGTAGGAGAGGGAAGGAAGAGGAAGGAGGGAGGAAGGAAAGGGGGGCCCGACCCCCCTCCCAATTCGGATTGGGCTTGGGGGGGCGCCCCCTCCCTTGCTCCTTTACCCTCCTTTCCACTAAGGCCCAATAAGGCCCATATACCTCCCGGGGGGTTTCGATAACCTCCCGGTGATCCGGTATTGTCCCAATCTCACCCGGAACCTTTCCGGTGTCCAAATATAGTCGTCCAATATATCGATCTTCATGTCTCGGCCATTTCAAGACTCCTCGTCAAGTCGATGATCATATCCGGGACTTCGAACAACCTTCGGTACATCAAAATATCTAAACTCATAATGAAACTGTCATCGTAACGTTAAGCGTGCGGACCCTACGGGCTCGAGAACAATGTAGACATGACCGAGACACGTCTCCGGTCAATAACCAATAGCGGAACCTGGATGCTCATATTGGCTCCCACATATTCTACGAAGATCTTTATCGGTTAGACCGCATAACAACATACGTTGTTCCCTTTGTCATCGGTATGTTACTTGCCCGAGATTCGATCGTCGGTATCTCAATACCTAGTTCAATCTCGTCACCGGCAAGTCTCTTTACTCATTCCGTAATACATCATCTCACAACTAACTCATTAGTTGCAATGCTTGCAAGGCTTAAGTGATGTGCATTACCGAGAGGGCCCAGAGATACCTCTCCGACAATCGGAGTGAAAAATCCTAATCTCAAAATATGCCAACCCAACATGTACCTTTGGAGACACCTGTAGAGCTCCTTTATAATCACCCAGTTACGTTGTGACGTTTGGTATCACACAAAGTGTTCCTCCGGTAAATGGGAGTTGCATAATCTCATAGTCACAGGAACATGTATAAGTCATGAAGAAAGCAATAGCAATATACTAAACGACCGTGTGCTAAGCTAACGGAATGGGTCATGTCAATCACTTCATTCTCCTAATGATGTGATCCCATTAATCAAATGACAACACATGTCTATGGTTAGGAAACATAACCATCTTTGATCAACAAGCTAGTCAAGTAGAGGCATACTAGTGACACTCTGTTTGTCTATGTATTCACACATGTATTATGTTTCCGGTTAATACAATTCTAGCATGAATAATAAACATTTAGCATGATATAAGGAAATAAATAATAACTTTATTATTGCCTCTAGGGCATATTTCCTTCATCGAGGCCTTGGTACGAGCGACCACCTCCGGGGTTTCTGCTGCCCTTGTACGCCCGAATCGAGGACCTTGGAGAAGACGGTGCCGGGCGCCACCGTCGATGTCGCCGTTGATGCCGGCGAGTCACGGTGGTGCGCATCTTCCCTCCTGGAGTCCATGCTGAGGACTCTTCTCGCGAGCTTGTGCTTCATGCCGCCATGCCTCCTCGATCTTGGATCCACCTTCCTCCCTCCTTCGCCTTCGTGATACCGCCGAGGGGGCCTCTGGAGCTCTGGCTGCAGCACGCCGACTACAACACCCCCGTGACCGAGGCGGAGGTCGAGGTTGTCGCCCCGGGCAAGGTCTTCATGACCCCAGGCTGGGGCGAGATTGCCAGGGTCTGCCGGACAGGGGGTGCCCTCGTAATTCATCTCGAATACGATGGCGCCTCCTTGATGTTCTTCAAGCTCTTCGACGCGGAAGGACGCCGGCTGGAGTGCTGCCCCAAGGAAGGAGGCCGAGGTGTCGGAGTGGCGAGGACTAGGCCTGCCAACCGCTTCCCTAGCAGCTCCTCATGCAGCAGTGGAGGAGCCAGAGGGTCCAGTGACTCCACCGAGCTTCACGCGACTCCGGAGACAAGCGACGACAGCTATGAGCCTTCGAGCTCGCGTCACGCCCGGAGCAAGGCGGCTGCATCAGGCCGTCGGCGCTACTGATTTGGATGGGGTCGGCGCCGGCACCTGACGACCCACTGTTGATGATGGCGTCTCCTGCGGAGGCGCGTGTAGTTATCGCTCCTTAGCATCTTTTGTTCCATGTGAGGAATCGAAATGTCACCCCCGTGGGGGTATGTAAGGCGCCTGCCATGTGTTTTGTGAATTGTACATCCTTATCACGTATTGATGCGAGAGGCGTGCTCTGCCCCGGCCCAGCTCCCCCTTTCTTTCCTCACGAGGGCTTGGTGCTCTACGCCGATAGGTCCCGGTCCCCAGGCAGGCTTCAGCTGTCGCTGGTATGCCAGGTCGCGATGCCGTGGTCAAGGCCAGGAGGTGAGTGGCCCAAGATCCAGTAAGATCCCCCGAGGCGCGATGCTCGGGAGGTCCCCTTTAGCGCTCAAGTAGCCTCCGCTGGGCGAGAAAGGTAGGCAATGTTGCCGTGATAGAGCTTCCGTAGGTGAGGGTTTAGCATTGAGTCGATTTAGCTTTTGCGTGACTTATCTCATAGGTTTGGAGTAGTTCTTCGGTGAGGTGCCAGGCCTGCGTGGCAGCAGCTAGGGTGTTGCTAGGTTAGGTCCTCGTGAGCTTCTTCCCTCTTCCCCGCACTTTCCTTCATGCTCTACGTCCTCAGGTCCCAGCCCTCCAGCAAGCTCAGCCGCCGCTGGGATGACAGGTCGCGATGCCGTGGGTCAAGGCCAGGGGGTGACGGCTGGAGAGCCAGTAAGAGCCCATGAGTCGTGATGCTTAGGTGCTCACCTTTTAACGCACAAGAGGATCGTGCCGAAGGGAGGGAGAGAGAACCCGTGACGCCCCCCAGCGTTACTCCTGAAGCGGGTCCTGCATACCAATCACGAGGGAAAACAAGGTCTGCCATTACGGTTGCCAGCCAACCATTGGTCGCTCCGAGGGATTAATTGGGGCACTGAGGGCCCGGTGAGGTGGCGCTATGCGGGGGCGCCGCGTCCAGAGCTCGGCCACTCAGATTTGTCGGTGTTGCAGGGACGGACCCATGCGCAAGCGCCGTGCCAGAGCGAGCGGTTCCAAGGGTAGGTGTCAATCGAGCAGGCGATTGTCTCAAGCAAGGCAATTATGAAGGAGCAAATCCATTTAGATAGATGCCGAAAAAGCAAACACCACTAGGTCAGGCCCGAGCGGCTTGGGGATGATGCAGCCCGAGGGGCGCCCCCAACAAGGTAAGCAAAGAACATAAGTAAAACGGATACATGCCGCAGGGACGAACCCACGCGACCTGGGAATGATGCAGCCCAGCGGGCGCTCCCTGCTGAAGTGAAAACTAAAACGAAATCACATGATACTTTTGCAGAGCGAGGGTCGGAGTAGCTGACGATGCGGGGTGAAGGAGCCGATCCTCACGAGCCCTTGGGGCCAGGAGCCTCGGGAAGCTCCGGGTGCACAGGAGGATTCTCAAGCACCATCTCCATCTCTGCCAGGACCGCGCGATGCCTGACCTCCTGAGCCTCCAAAATGCTCCTCAGCAGGCGCTGATGAGCAGCGGCCGCGTTCGGCAGGCCGAGAGGCATGCGAACGTAGCTGTGAGGTGGACCCTCGCAACGTCCCACGTGCGAGGGCCAGAGGCGCTCCTGAGATGCGGCTTGGTTGAGCCCTAGCACGTCGATGCAGACGCGCAGCCCACCATCCTCGCCTGGATGGGGGGACACGGTGGGTAAGCGACGGCTGCCGCGCATGACTCTTTACTCCTGCAGCTCCTGAGTGTTCCTTGCGATGAACTCCTGAGGGTTTGGTCCTCCTTGCTTCATACCTTCCTGAGGGAAACGTGCTTTGAAGCACGCCTCCAAGTGGTGCCCGAGCGCCTCCCTCGTGACCTTGGCAAAGTCGGCGGCCCTCTAGGAGAGAGCCCCCAAGACTTGCTTGAGGAGGGCGCTGGGCGCGCCTCCCTATGCAACAGAGGGTGGCGCCCCTTGAACGGGCGCGGATCCTGTCATGACGCCTCCGCAGGTACCTGCCTCCTGAGGCCTTGAACCAGGTGATATCTTCTTCTTCTTAGGGGCTGCTCCTGGGAGGTTTCCACTCTTGGTGTCCGGGTCTTCGATCGATGCGGCCTGAAAGGCACGCTCGAGGGAGCACACCGTGTCTTTCTCTTCACAGGGGGCCGTGATGACCCCACCACTTCCTGGCATATTGAGGATGTTGTAGCCGTGGTGAGTCACTGCCATGAACTTGGCCAGAGCTGGGTACCCGAGGATGGCATTGTACGGCAGGCGAATGTGGGTGACGTCGAAGTCAATGAGCTCAGTGCGGTAGTTGTTGCGCTGCCCAAAGGTGACAGGAAGGCGAACTTGCCCTATCGGAACAGTGGAACCATCATTGACTCCTGAGAAAGGCTTGGTTGGCTGAAGCTGATCATATGGCACTTGGAGATTGTTGAACGTTTTGACGGACAGGACATTGAGTCCTGCTCCGCCATCGATGAGGGTCTTGGTGACCCGCACATTGCTGATGACTGGGGAACAGAGCATTGGGAGGACCCCAACTGTTGCTGCGCACTTGAGCTGATCCGCCGAGCTAAATGTGATGTCACATGTGGACCACCTGAGAGGGCGCGTGGCCTCAAGCTTGGGGAGGACAACATTCACCTCACGAGCAAACTGCTTGAAGATGCGCTGAGAGGCTGGGGCTTGAGCTCCGCCCAGGATGCAAGCGATTGCGCGTGGCTCCTGGAAGCCCCCAGCCCCCTCGTCCTGATGCTGGTCTTCGTTCCTCCTTGGTGGTGGTGGAAGAGGAGGGAGGCCTGCGTTGCCTTGCGGGCGATCCTCACGAGGCTGATGTCGGTGTCAAAACCGGCGGATCTCGGGTAGGGGGTCCCGATCTGTGCGTCTTAGGCTGATGGTAACAGGAAGCAAGGGACACAATGTTTACCCAGGTTCGGGCCCTCTCGATGGAGGTAAAACCCTACTTCCTGCTTGATTAATATTGAAGATATGTGGAATACAAGAGTAGATCTACCATGAGATCGTAGAGGCTAAACCCTAAGAGCTAGCCTATGATGGTATGGTTGTAATTGTGATCGGCCTTCTAAGGACCATGCTCCCCGGTTTATATAGACACCGGAGAGCTAGGGTTTACATGGAGTCGGTTACAAGGAAGGAAACATAATATCCGGATCGCCAAGCTTGTCTTCCACGCAAAGGAGAGTCCCATCCGGACACGAGCCGAAGTCTTGAGTCTTGTATCTTGACGCTTCTACAGTCCAGACGATGAATATAGTCCGGCTATCCGGATACCCCCTTATCCAGGACTCCCTCGATAGCCCCTGAACAAGGCTTCAATGACGATGAGTCCGGCGCGTAGTCTTGTTTTCGACATTGCAAGGCGGGTTCCTGCTCCGAATACTCCAAGGTTATTATTGAACACGTAGGCTGTGTCCGGATCTGCTAATCACGGCGAGTGGGAGATGAGCGGGTTCCACTAGGCAAGTGGGGAGGCGCAAAAAAGCTCTTACCTTCTCTTATAAAGAGATAGGGCATCTTCCTATTTTACCCACGCCTTCTCCTTCCGCTAACTCATTCCCATCTGCTCGAGCCCCAACGCCCAAGCGCTCTTCTTCTCCATCGAAGAGAGGTTTTTCTAAGATGTCTGGGTCCGGAGCAGGAGGCAAATGGATGGCCTCTACCGTCTGGGAGAAGGATATCAAGAGGCTCCGAGAAGCCGGGTATCTGGACAAGAAGATTGGCCACCGTCTCCCACCGGCGGGACAGGTTGTCCCTACTCCGGAGCCCCACGAGAGAGTCGTGTTCCTTCCCCATTTTGTCCGTGGGCTCGGGTTTCCCCTCCACCCATTCGTTCGAGGAGTCATGTATTACTACGGGATTGACTTTCACGATCTTTCACCCAACTCTTTTCTCAATATCTCGACGTTCATCATCATGTGCGAGGCCTTCCTCCAGATTCTGCCTCACTTCGGCCTGTGGCTGAAGATTTTCAATGTGAAGCCCAAGGTGGTGAGTGGCGAACACGCCGAGTGCGGCGGCGCCATGGTGAGCAAGATGCCCAAGGTTGTTTGGTCAAAGGGCACTTTTTGCGACTCCATCAAGGAATGGCAGCAGCAGTGGTTTTATATCACCGAACCATGCGGTGAAAAATGGGCAGCAACTCCTGAGTTCAGATCCGGAGCTCCACTGCGGCTTACATCCTGGCCCAAGAAGGGCCCGAACTGGTGCTCGTCTGATGAGCAGTCACTGCTCCTGACGCGTGTTCGGAATATGGTCGACAAGGACGTCAAGCTTGTTGACGTGGTCCAGGTGCTGCTAGTTCACCTGGTTCTCCCTTGCCAGCGTCGAGCCTGTACTTTATGGGAATTCGACCCAACCGAGCACCAAACCCTCCGTGAGCTCTATGATTCCTCCCACGAGGATATCTGGAAGGTGCTCTTTAAGTCCAGCAAATCATGGCCGGACTCTTCTGAGGACCGGGGGTATCAATTATCCTGTTCTGCAAGCCCGGTAAGTTATAGCCACGCCCTGTCCCACCAAGCTTCAGCTGGCATATCATGAGGGGGACGTTTTAATCATGCTTCATTGTGGCTTTAGGGATGGATAAAAAGGGTGGAGCGGATACAATGTCCGGCCCCGCTGCCGGAGGAACCGGCCGGACCTCTTCTGACGAAGATGCTGGTCCCTGCACCTTACAAGGCACCCAAGAAGGAGGCCTCCAAGCAGGTCAAGAAGACCCGGAGTGGCCTCCATTGTTGCGAGGCTCCGGACACCAGGTCTGAAGGCTCCAGCGACGCTCCTTCTTCCAAAGACGAAGAGGAGGAGGCAGAGGAGGACGAGCCTCGCTCTGCAGGCGGGAAGAAGCGTGCAGCTTCCCCGTCCCTGGAGGCTGAGTCGCCCAAGAGAGGGCGAGGTTCCCCTCGAGAGGCGTCCACCCCGACTGCAGATAATAGCCCGGAGTGGGATCCCGAGGCCCAGCCCGTGGGAAGATCATAAGTAACCGAAATCTGAATACGTCTATGTATCCAGGGTCGTACGGGTATAGTAGTTTTAACAGATGCCACACCTCATACAGCCCGGCAAGGTCTCCTGCCAGACAATCCTCATCAGAGGATTCGTTGAGCTCAAATGTTGTGGCGAGCGAGACGCCTCCGAAGGCTCCTTTTCCGCAGTCCAGGCGCGACACCGAGGTGTCGTCTCAGAGAGGCTTAGAGCCAGATAAGGTCCTGTAGGCATCTAAGGCTCCAGGATCGGGCGAGCGGCCATCCTCCATGGAGGGAGGTTTGCCTACTCCGCCGGCAACCTCGGTCTACACCGAGCTGCTGGGTGGTCTGTTGACAGTGTTAAAGAATGCGTCCATCATCGATGAATATCGGACCCTTATGGGTGCGGTGGTTGGAAAGATTCAGGCTGCCGAAAGCGGGCTGAATGAGTCCTATCTTGGCCTTATTAAGGCTTTTGAGGTATGGTTTCTAAGGAACCTTTGAATAATTATCATGATATGAGGAGTAGCCCCTGATACACTGTCCGGCGAAAGTAACCTGGACAGGGGATCAAACCCTCTATTGTAATGGGAACCTTTATTTAATGGTGTATACCCATTTGTTTGAAAACAGGCTTCTGCGGAGAGGACGGCCGCTCATGATGCGGAAGTGTCCGAACTGAAGCAGAGCCTGGAACGGGCTGAAGAAGAACTTGGCCATGTGAAGAAACAATTGGAGGAGAAGCAAGGTATGTTCGAACATTGTCTTGCATTGGGTACAAATGAATAAGTGTGCCTATTGAAAAGCATTTATGTTATATGCCCTAGGAGCGAGTGCCGAGTATGAGGCGCTGAAGAAGGTAGCGGCTGATGCCCAAGAGAAGGCTGCCGCCGAACAGGCACTGCATGAAAAACACGAGGCCAGGGTCGTCATAGCTGAGCGGGAGCTTCAGGATGCTTTGACGAAAAGCGAGAGCTTGGAGCAGAGTCTAGTAGGGAAAGAATCCGAACTCACCCAAGCTCTCCAAGCCGCGGAAGATGCTTGGGAAGAAGCCTGAGGTGCTGTACGGGACATTCAGGAGGCCCGGAAAGTTGCGGCTGGTAAGGCCTGTTGTATCTATGGCTGTTACGATGTTATAATGTGGAGAACTCTAAGCAGCAAGCTGAATTCTTGATTTTGCAGGGGTGTTTGCGGATCTGCCTCATAGCATATCAGATGCTGCCCAAATTTACCGGTCCGAGGAGAGGGAGTCTGCGGGGAGAAACTTCTGGTCGCAGTATCTAGCGCCAAACTATCCGGTGCCTTTTATCGATCAGCTGAAGCAGCTGGTCGAACTTCACCAGGCGGCCGGACTAGCCATGAAGGACTTGGTCATCCGGCTGTGGCCTGCAGAGCCAATTCCCAGCAGTTTCTTCGGACTCGTTAAGCGGATTGTGGGCGCCTGTCCTCGGCTTGATATTATCAAGCGATCAGTCTGTATAGAAGGTGCGCGAATGGCACTTGCCCATGCAAAAGTGCATTGGGGGAAGCTTGACGCCGAAAAGCTGATAACAGAGGGGCCACTAGAGGGTAAGGAGCATCGCAAGGCCGAACTGTATTATGAAAGTGTAATGAAGGGTGCCCACCTGGCAGCGGATAAGTGCACCAAAGACATTATATTTCCCTGAGGGCATTTTTGCCAACGTTTGTAATATGGGATAATGGCACTTTTATTATATGTTGCCTGTTTGGTTTGAACATATGTTTTTCCTTTGCGGCTGTTTATTGCATGTAAATTCTGAGAGTTGGCCAGTCGTCGGCTTCAGCCCCCACGTGAGACGTACGGGGGTGTTCGGGGTATTTCGGAACACTCTTTATCCCATGGTTGGGTCCTTATAAGGAGGCGTTTCTCACGACGAACCAGGCAATCGGACTATAGGGCTTTACTACTCTCACTTAGCCATAGGAATTCGAGTATGGTGGGCGCAGCCCCTAGTGTCTGGAAGGCCGGACTAGGTGCTCTATTGGCGTCTGATCGGTAGACCGATCCGTCGCAATCTGCATTTTATAGTGGCATTATGCGGAATAAATCTTTAAGGATTTTGCAACCTCTCGAATAGCTGACCAGCTCTCGCCACATCATGACAGTCAGTTTTCGGCTTTCTCTACTAAGGTGCTCGTCCGGCAGATCCGGGACACAATCGCAGTAGTTCTCCTAGCGCTACCTTAGCCGACGGAACGGAACATAAGGTACCAAAACATGGGAGCCGGGCAAACCCAACCAATGACCCAAGACATGATTCAGTGCTGATGCATATAGTGCTATAAGTTCGGGGTGCCGAGCGACCGAGAAGGTGGTCAGACTTTATTGCTGTACTGTGGAGCCCCTGGCATAACCGGGCGTAACACAAACTGTGGCTGCCATTTTTATGGCAAAGAGGCGTCGATGATAAGCGATGACCGGTGCATGTTTAGTAAAGTCTATGCATTGAAGTAATATGATATGTCTATGCATATGAATGCGATTTATGATTATGAAGAAGAGATGGTTTTCTGGCAGAACCTGTGGTGGCCGGACTGGAGGGGGCTGTGAATGGATCGAAGGTGAATCCGAACTGCCGTCTACCTGCATGGTCCTGTCCTTGTCTGTCCGAGCCGACTTCACACCGCCAAACCTGTTCTGCATAAAAGTTAGTTTGTGAAGGTAAGTGCGTGGAGGCCGCCGAACGTCCTCCTGTGGTTGGTCCAAAGGTTCCTGACCGGATCTTGGTGACCCCAGCCGCTATTCGAGAAGTAGCCCGGACTCCTTAGGCAGTGTCCGGATAGTTGGCTGTCGTATCAAAATATTAAAAGGCATGCGTAACTTGCTACTCTGGTGGCTCTATGATCTCCGCTTTTGTAACACTCCGGATTCGATGCGCCAGGTGTCTGCCAGTTATTCACCATTGTTGCCATGTCATTTGCTTGCGTGTTGCATTTTTCCATGTCATCATCTGTATTTCATCTGCATGCTTTTCAAAACTTGCATCCGAGCTTTTTCCCCATTGTCCGTTTTGCAATCCGGCACTCCTATGTCCTCCGGCGTCCCCCTTTTTTCTCTCGTTGTGAGCGGGTGTTAAACCTTCTCGGAATGGACCGAGTCTTGCCAAGCGTCCTTGGTACACCACCGGTAGACCGCCTGTCAAGTTTCGTGCCATTGGGAGTCCGTTTGATATTCCAATGGTTAACCGGGGAACCGTAAAGGCCTCTTTTGTGTGCAGACCAACACCCCTCCAAAGTGGCCCAATAACCCATCCAAACCCCTTCCATGCTCTCGGTCGTTCGATAACAATCGTGTGGGTGAAAACCGCACCCCATTTGGAGTCTCCTAGCTCCCTCTACCTATAAATTAGCCCCCTCCCCCGAAATTTCGGGCAAACCCTAGATCAAACCTCCCTCTCGCCCGCCGGACATGTCCACCCCGCTGCCGGACGTGTCCACCGCCGACTCCACGTTGATCCAGCCAATCACGACGCTCCACGTCACCCCACCGCCCCTCTCCTCCAACCGCACGCCGCCACCTGTCCCTCTCTCTCCTCCCACCGCGCCGCGGCCCGCGAAGCCCGGGCGCGGCCCGCCCGAGCCCATCCGGCCGCGTCGCCAGCCCGCGCCTGCCCTGCCGCCCGTTGCCGGCAAGCGTCCACGCGCTCCGCCGCCCTCCGCGCTGGTGGCCTCGCCCCGCCGCCACCTCCGGCGACCCCGACCTCGCCGTGCCAGACCCGCCTCCTCCCGTCGCGACCCCGCCGCCCTCCGCTCCAGCCGCGCCGCTCGCCGCGTGCCGCCGTCCCCGCCCGCGGGCTCTGCCCCGCACGAGACCCCCCCCCCCCCGCGCCCGCGGCCTCTAGCCGCCTCCTTCGCCGTCGGTGGCCGCCTCCACCACCTGTCGGCCCCGCCTTGCCGGCCTGCTCCTGCCCCGGGAACCGCGCCTCCACGCCTCCCCGCGCAGCCCCACGACGGGATCCGGCCCGGATCCGCCATCTCTGCTCCTCTCTGGCATCAACTCCGGCGAGCATCTCCGGCCACCTCGAAATCTATGCAATCCAGCAGGTTGACCTCGATTTTTCTTCCAAGTCCCGAAATCCCCTTACATTTTCATGCCCTGTTCATCGCATCATATCTCCATGCTTACTGCTTCATTTTGCGTGCATAATATATCTAAATGTTCATTAGGACGTGATCTTTATTGTTTTCTATTGTGCCATGCTTGTTTGAGTTCATCTGGATGCCCTAATCATCGTTGCAATAGTGCTATATGATGTTAACTGCTGTCTGTTAACAGAACTTGATAATTTGTCTTTTTCATTGCATTTTGTGTGTGCATCCTATGAGCATGAGCTCTACATGTGTTATGTACTACATCATGCCAGCTTTACAGGGGTTCTTGTCTTGTGTTTTTGTGAGTCTTGTACTGAGTGCATGGAGCTCGTGAAGTAGGGTACTTGCTGTTGCTGTTTTGCTAGTCTGAATCTGTTACACCATGATGCTATGTAAACCTGCTGCTACAAGTCATTCTATGCATAATCTGGAAATGTTCACTTCGGATGTTTTGTTACACATGTCATGCTCTATCCACCCATTCCCCTGGTTGCATTTTTAGCCTGCTGTAGCTTGTTGTAATCTTGCTCCAACGTTGCTAAATAATGTTGCTGTCAGCCTGTTAACATTAAGTTCAGTTTCGCCATGCGTTTTGCTAGTGATCCATGCACCCTATGAAATTTATATTGCCATTCTTAGCTTAACAAACATGTCTTCTTACAGTTGATTGCCTTGTCATGCCATGTATTTCTCTGTGGCAAGTGGTACAAGCTCACCAACATGCGTACTTATCGTTGTTCCTGCCATGTTTGAATCTGTTATATCATTTGCCATGTTTACATGGGTGCCATCATATCTTATGATCCTTTTTGACTCATGGTCAGTAAGGGACTTTTGTTCTATGCAATTAGTAGGTTCATGCCATGCCTTTGTTTGCCATGATAAGTTCATGTAGCATGTTGTTTGATGGCTCTAAACATTGCAACCTGATGTTATTTCTGCTAAGCCTGTAAACTGATATTATTTGCAATCATGTCATGTGTTTTGGAGCATGTTGTAGTGATTTCTGGAGATAGCTCAGTGTTAATGTTTTGTAACGCTTTACCTGTACATCATGTACATGCCTTTTGTTCTCATGTTGGGGTGCTTTAGCATGTTGTTTTGATGCTTGCTATATGCCTAGTTACTGTTTTGGACAGCTTGTCCTTTAAACTTGTTTCATGTGTGTGTCTTGAACCGTTGCTCCGTTTTGAGTGTGCTCTATATGAAACTTGCTTGGTTTTTGCATGTAGATTCACATTATCATGTTGCGTCCATGTTTTGGAGTGTGTGCTTGATGGTTGAATGCCTTTTGCATCAATGCCATGTTTAACTTGTTTTGCTCACATCTTCTAGGCCGTAGCTCCGAACTAAATGAACTTTATATGTAACTTGACTAGACTTTCGTGTAGATCCTCTTGGTGCTCTTTAACTTTCTGTTTAACAACTTGAATCTAAGGTTATTCAGATCTGGAACAATTTCGAAATTTGCATATGAGGACTTACCGGATTTATTATATGTTGTTCCCGGCCTCATTTAAACTTGCCTTGAAGTGTTGTTCTTGTATGCATCATCTCTTGCCATGAGTAGCCTCATCTGGTTTTGTCATGCATCATACTTGGTTGAGCGTCATGTCATGTATATGTGTGGTGTGTTTACCTTGCTATGTGCTTCTTCTCGATAGTTCCTGTTTTGTTGCGATCGCGAGGATTCGTTCGTCTACGCTTGGTTCGGCTTCATTCGTTCGTCTTCTTCATGGACTCATTCTTCTTCCTTGCAGGATTTCAGGCAAGATGACCGCTACCCTGGATCTCACTACTATCATTGCTATGCTAGTTGCTTCATTCTATCGCTATGCTGCGCTACCTATCAATTGCTCTTCAAGCCTCCCAAATTGCCATGTCAGCCTCTAACATTTTCACCCTTCCTAGCAAACCGTTGCTTGGCTATGTTACCGCTTTTGCTCAGCCCCTCTTATAGCGTTGTTAGTTGCAGGTGAAGTTGAAGATTGCTCCATGGTGGACAGGATTATGTTGGGATATCACGATATCTCTTATTTAATTAATGCATCTATATACTTGGTAAAGGGTGGAAGGCTCGGCCTTATGCCTGGTGTTTTGTTCCACTCTTGTCGCCCTAGTTTCCATCATACTTGTGTTATGTTCTCGGATTTTGCGTTCCTTACATGGTTGGGTGATTTATGGGACCCCCTTGACAGTTCGCTTTGAATAAAACTCCTCCAACAAGGCCCAACCTTGGTTTTACCATTTGCCTTACCACCACCTACTTTTACCTTGGGAGTAATTAACCCAAGGGTCATCTTTATTTTAGCCCCCCGGGCCAGTGCTTCTCTAAGTGCTGGTATGAATCGAGCAACCTGCGGGCCACCTCGGGGAAACTCGAAGTCTGGTTTTACTCGTAGCTTGACTTATCCGGTGTTGCCCTGAGAATGAGATATGTGCAGCTCCTATTGGGATTGTCGGTGCATCGGGCGGCTTTGCTGGTCTTGTTTTACCATTGTTGAAATGTCTTGTAAACCGGGATTCCGAGACTGATCGGGTCTTACTGGGAGAAGGAATATCCTTCGTTGACTGTGAGAGTTTGTGATGGGCTAAGTTGGGACACCCCTGCAGGGTTTAAACTTTCAAAGCCATGCCCGCGGTTATGCGGCAGATGGGAACTTGTTAATGTCCGGTTGTAGATAACTTGACACCAGATCCAAATTAAAACGCATCAACCGTGTGTGTAGCCGTGATGGTCTCTTTTCGGCGGAGTCCGGGATGTGAACACGGTTTTTGGGTTATGTTTGATGTAAGCAGGAGTTCAGGATCACTTCTTGATCATTGCTAGCTTCACGACCATTCCTTTTCTTCTTTTCTCGCTCTTATTTGCATATGTTAGCCACCATATATGCTTAGTCGATGTTGCAACCTCACCACTTTACCCCTTCCTTTCCCATTAACCTTTGCTAGTCTTGATACCCATGGCAATGGGATTGCTGAGTCCTTGTGGCTCACAGATTACTACAACAACAGTTGCAGGTACAGGTTATGCGATATTCCTGACGCGAGAGCGATGTTTGCTTGTTTTGGAGTTCTTCTTCTGCTCCTTCGATCAGGGGATAGGTTCCAGGTCGGCAGCCTGGGCTAGCAGGGTGGATGTCGTTTGAGTTTCTGTTCATGTTCCATCCGTAGTCGGATGTTGCTCTTATGTATGATGATGTTGTATTCATGTGGCATTGTATGCCTTTGGCATATATCCCTATCTATTATGTAATGTTGATATAATGATATCCACCTTGCAAAAGCGTTTCAATATGTGGGTCTATCCTTGGTGGGACCTTCGAGTTCCTCTTGGATAGGGTCGCATATTGGGCGTGACAAGTTGGTATCAGAGCGCCGACCGACCATAGGAGCCCCCTTAATTGATCGTGTAGTTTGGCCGTTGTTGAGTCTAGAAGAAAACCTTTTCGGAGTCTAGTTATATTAGAGAGTAGGAATTCTTTTACTCCTCAGCCCCTTCGTCGCTCTGGTGAAGAATCTTGATGTAGGTGTTTTGAATTACTTCTCTTCCCCTTCAAATTTTCTTTAGGATCACGTAGTTGGTGTTCCGATCATTGGGTCTCAGCTCTTTTCATCCGGTGCAATTTCTCGTCAAGTTGACTCGAGCCTCTTCATCTTTGTGTTCAATCCTCAGTTGTTTTCTTTTCCCACCCGACCCCCTTTTCTTCTTGGATCCGGAGTCCGTAATCGAGTATCCATCCTACTCGTGCGAAGCCTTTGCATTCTTTCAACCGGTGTTTTCTCTTCAAGTTATTAGTCGGTTCTCCCTTCCAAGTTGCCTTTGTTTTCCCGCCCTCCCACCCTCTTCTTCCCGGAGTCTGAGTCTCTTTCGAGCATCAATTTCATTCGTACGGAGCCTCTTCAGTCTTCCCGCAATTATTCCAACCGGTGAATTCTCGTCTCGTTCGTTATTCTTCATCTCTTTTTCTTCTCCAGTGGATTCAATTCCATTTTGCGGTAGTGATTACATTCTTTTCCATGGATCAAGTGTTCTCCTTGTTCGTTCGCCTCTCGCTAGTTTATCATTCCGGAGTTCAGAAGACATCCCAGGAGATTCGTCTGTCTTCCAATTAATTCGAGGTTGTCACCTCATTCAAATATTTCAATTGTTCCGGTGCATCATCTATCTTTTCAACAATTCTTTCCAACAGTGTTTTTCTCTTCAGTGGCCCCTAACCCACAGGTATTTTTCCCAGGATCTTACCTGACTCTTCTAATTCCCCTGGAGTTATTCTCAATAAGTGTGACGTAAGAATGAATTTCATCAGTCAGATGCCTTTCCAAGATCAATTTCAAATCATTTTCATTGTTGGTTCAACCCTTCCTCTTTTTCATTCTCCCGGAGTATCTCAACAACTTTGGTGGTGTTTTTCGTCGTCATTTGAGGACCGAAGAAGAGTTTTCCTCTAAATCTTGCCCGTTCTCTCGAAGATTCGCGGTTCTAGCTTCATGTTATCCTCTCGAATTATTCCATTTGTTAGATATTCCTTTTTCTTACCCATCCGGAGTATGTCAGAAGTTGTTTTCCCGTTTCTTTTCACCGGAGGCCATCGTCCCAGAAGAATTCTTAGTCCTCACATTTCAGCTACCATTATCCAATTATCACGGTGCTTCGTTCAAGTGTTCTTTAATCAGCTCATGATCTCTTTGTTCTTTTGCATCTAAATCCCCTCTAGCATATTTTCTCTTCTAATTCTTCCCGGTGATTCATTCTCTTTCATCAGTCATTTTTGAATTCTTATGGTGGTTCATTCAGATTCTTTTTCCTTTGTCATCATATTAATCATTTCGTTATTTTCAATCCTACCGGTGGTTCATGAAGACCTTCTCAAGTTTGCGATATGTCACTTCTCAATCCCTTTCAAGAAGAATAAGTAGTATGAAAAAATCCATTGCTTGTCATCAATTTAATTTGATGAAGGATAAGCATACAATAAATCTTATTCTTATTTTCTCAAAGTGATTAATCCCTTCCTTCGGAGTTTGTTCTTCTTGAATAAATTCTAGTTCCAAGTCTTTTCATCTTTTATTTTCCGGAGTTCAATTTCATCGGCCATTTTGTCGAAACCTCCATCTAAATCACCGTAAGGCTTTAATCTTATTCTTTTCATCCTTCAATTCTATCTCATTGTCCTTTTGTTTACCGGAGTTCTTCATGGTGGTTCTTCATAATTTAATTCATTCTTCAAGAGTTCATCAAGATTTTGTTGGTGGAGTTCAAATATCTTTTCCTCTTGCGTCTCGAAGTGTAATTAATTCTCCGTATTCTTTTGAAGTGGAGTTTTGCATTTCTTCGTTCTTCTCAGATATTCAAGCATTTGGTTGTGGCATAATTTCACCTCAAGTTTTGAGATGTTTTTGATAAGTCCACATCAAGCTTATTCTTTTGTGGTTGATTTTGCTCAACAACTCCGTTCAATCCTTCCTTCTAAGTTCTTTTCATTCCATTCTTTCAATTCTTCTGGAGGCATTGCATTGTTCATCTCGCCAAGTGCCATCTCATTGGGTGAAGTTCATGTTCTATTCCTTCCATTTTCAGCCGGGGTGCTGCCTAAATTCTTCCATTCTTATTCCTTTTCTATCTTGTTCTAACCGGAGTGATTTCAGAGTCTATCTTGTTTCCATGAGCTTTTGATTCTCGTCATATTCGCCTTTTCTCTTTCTACTCGAGTGCTCTCATCTTTGTTCATCTTCTCTTTTGCGTTCTTATTTCACCCCATCCCTTTTCCCTTCTGTCTTGGTCCTAAGATCTCGGGACGAGATCTCTTGTTAGTTGAGGAGTGTTGTAACGCCCCGGATTCGATGCGCCAGGTGTCCGCCAGTTATTCGCCATTGTTGCCATGTCATTTGCTTGTGTGTTGCATTTTGCCATTTCATCATCTGCATTTCATCTTCATGCTTTTCAAAACTTGCATCCGAGCTTTTTCCCCGTTGTCCGTTTTGAAATCCGGCACTCCTATGTCCTCTGGCGTCCCCCTTTTGTCTCTCATTGTGAGTGGGTGTTAAACGTTCTCGGAATGGACCGAGTCTTGCCAAGCGGCCTTGGTACACCACCGTTAGACCGCCTGTCAAGTTTCGTGCCATTGGGAGTCCGTTTGATACTCCAACGGTTAACCAGGGAAATGTAAAGGCCTCTTTTGTGTGCAGCCCAACACCCCTCCAAAGTGGCCCAATAACCCATCCAAACCCCTTCCATGCTCTTGGTCATTCGATCACGATCGTGTGGGCGAAAACCGCACCCCATTTGGAGTCTCCTAATTCCCTCTACCTATAAATTAGCGCCCTCCCCCGAAATTTCGGTCAAACCCTAGATCAAACCTCCCTCTCGCCCGCCGGACATGTCCACCCCGCCGCCGTACGTGTCCACCACCGCCTCCACGTCGCTCCGGCCAATCACGACACGCCATGTCACCCCGCCGCCCCTGTCCTCCAACCGCGCGCCGCCACCTGTCCCTCTCTCTCCTCCCACCGTGCCGCGGCCCGCCCGAGCCCATCCGACCGCGCCACCGGCCCGTGCTTGCCCTACCGCCCGTCGCCGGCGAGTGTCCGCGCGCTCCGCCGCCCTCCGCGCTGGCGGCCTCGCCCCGCCGCCGCCTCCAGCGACCCTGACCTCGCCGTGCCGGACCCGCCTCCTCCCGTCGCGACCCCACCGCCCTCCGCTCCAGCCGCGCCGCTCGCCGTGGGCCGCCGCCCCCGCCCGCAGGCGCTGCCCCACGCGAGCGCGGCCTCCAGCCACCTCCAGCCGCCTCCTTCGCCGCCGGTGGCCGCCGCCGCCGCCTTCCGGCCCCGCCTCACCGGCCTATTCCTGCCCCGGGAACCGCGCCTCCACGCCTCCCTGCGCGGCCCCACAACGGGATCCGACCGGATCCGGCGAGATCCGGCCCGGATCCGCCATCTCCGCTCCTCTCCGGCATCAACTCCGGCGAGCATCTCCGGCCACCTTGAAACCCGTGCAATCCAGCAGGTTGACCTTGATTTTTCTTCCAAGTCCCGGAATCCCCTTACATTTTCATGCCCTGTTCATCGCATCATAACTCCATGCTTACTGCTCCATTTTGCGTGCATAATATATCGAAATGTTCATAAGGATGTGCTATTCATTTTGTTCCATTGTGTCATGCTTGTTTGAGTTCATATGGATGCCCTAATCATCGTTGCAAGAGTGCTATATGATGTTAACTGCTGTCTGTCAACAGAACTTGATGATTGGTATTTTTCATTGCATTCTGTGTGTGCATCCTATAAGCGTGAGCTCTACATGTGTTTTGTACTACATCATGCCATATTTACAGGGGTGCTTGTCTTGTATTTTTGTGAGTCTTGTACTGAGTGCATCGAGCTCGTGAAGTAGGGTACTTGTTGTTGCTGTTTTGCTAGTCTGAATCTGTTACATCATGATGATATGTAAACCTTCTTCTACAAGTCATTATATGCATAATCTGGAGATGTTCACTAAAGATGTTTTGTTACACTTGTCATACTCTATCCATCCATGCCCCTGTTTGCATTTATAGCCTGCTGTAGCTTGTTGTAATCTTGCTCCAAAGTTGCTAAATAATGTTGCTGTCAGCCTGTTAACATTAAGTTCAGTTTTTCCATGCGTTTTGCTAGTGATCCATGCACCCTGTGAACTTTATATTGCCATGCTTATTAATGTTGGTTGCCTTTTCATGCCATGTATTGCTCTGTGGCGAGTGGTACAAGCTCACCAACATGCCTACTTATCGTTGTTCCTGCCATGTTTGAATCTGTCATATCATTTGCCATGTTTACATGGGTGCCATCATATCTTCTGATCCTTTTTGACTCATGGTCAGTAAGGGACTTTTGTTCTATGCAATTAGTAGGTTCATGCCACGCCTTTGTTTGCCATTATAAGTTCACGTAGCATGTTGTTTGATGGCTCTAAACATTGCAACCTGATGTTATTTCTGCTAAGCCTGTAAACTGTTATTATTTGCAATTTTGCCATGTGTTTTGGAGCATGTTCTAGTGATTTATGGAGATATGTCAGTGTTAATGTTTTGTAATGCTTTACCTTTACATCATGTCCATGATTTTTTTTCTCATGTTGGGGTGCTGTAGCATGTTGTTTTGATGCTTGCTATATGCCTAGTTGCTGTTTTGGATAGCTTGTCCTTTAAACTTGTTTCATGTGTGTGTCTTGAACCGTTGCTCCGTTTTGAGTGTGCTCTATATGAAACTTGCTTAGTTTTGCATGTAGATTCATATTATCATGTTGCATCCATGTTTTGGAGTGTATGCTTGATGGTTGAACGCCTTTTGCATTAATGCCATGTTTAACTTGTTTTGCTCATATCTTCTAGGCCGTAGCTCCGAACTAAATGAACCTTATATGTAACTTGACTAGAATTTCGTGTAGATCCTCTTGGTGCTCTTCAACTTGCTGTTTAACAACTTGAACCTAAGGTTATTCAGATCTGAACCAATTTCGAAATTTGCATATGAGGACTTACCGGATTTATTATATGTTGTTCCCGACCTCATTTAAACTTGCCTTGAAGTGTTGTTCTTGTATGCATCATATCTTGCCATGAGTAGCCTCATCTTGTTTTGTCATGCATCATACTTGGTTGATCATCATGTCATGCATATGTGTGGTGTCTTTACCTTGTTGTGTGCTTCTTCTCGATAGTTCCTGTTTCGTTGCGATCGTGAGGATTCGTTCGTCTACGCTTGGTTCGGCTTCATCCATTCGTCTTGTTCATGGACTCGTTCTTCTTCCTTGCGGGATTTCAGGCAAGATGACCGCTACCCTGGATCTCAATACTATCATTGCTATGCTAGTTGCTTCGTTCTATCGCTATGCTGTGCTACCTATCAATTGCTCTTCAAGCCTCCCAAATTGTCATGTCAGCCTCTAACATTTTCACCCTTCCTAGCAAACCATTGCTTGGCTATGTTACCGCTTTTGCTCAGCCCCTCTTATAGCGTTGTTAGTTGCAGGTGAAGTTGAAGATTGCTCCATGGTGGACAGGATTATGTTGGGATATCACGATATCTCTTATTTAATTAATGCATCTATATACTTGGTAAAGGGTGGAAGGCTCGGCCTTATGCCTGGTGTTTTGTTCCACTCTTGCCGCCCTAGTTTCCATCATACCAGTGTTATGTTCCCGGATTTTGCGTTCCTTACGCGGTTGGGTGACTTTTGGGACCCCCTTGACAGTTCGCTTTGAATAAAACTCCTCCAGCAAGGCCCAACCTTGGTTTTACCATTTGCCTCACCACCACCTACTTTTCCTTTGGGAGTAATTAACCCAAGGGTCATCTTTATTTTAGCCCCCCCGGGCCAGTGCTTCTCTAAGTGCTGGTCCGAATCGAGCAACCTGCAGGGCCACCTCGGGGAAACTCGAAGTCTGGTTTTACTCGTAGCTTGACTTATCCGGTGTTGCCCTGAGAACGAGATATGTGCAGCTTCTATCGGGATTGTCGGCGCATCGGGCGGCTTTGCTGGTCTTGTTTTACCATTGTCGAAATGTCTTGTAAACCGGGATTCCAAGACTGATCGGGTCTTCCTGGGAGAAGGAATATCCTTCGTTGACCGTGAGAGCTTGTGATGGGCTATGTTGGGACACCACTGCAGGGTTTAAACTTTCGAAAGCTGTGCCCGCGGTTCTGCGGCAGATGGGAATTTGTTAATGTCCGGTTGTAGATAACTTGACACCAGATCCGAATTAAAACGCATCAACCGTGTGTGTAGCCGTGATGGTATCTTTTCGGCGGAGTCCGGGAAGTGAACACGGTTTTTGGGTTATGTTTGACGTAAGCAGGAGTTCAGGATCACTTCTTTATCATTGCTAGCTTCACGACCATTCCGTTGCTTCTCTTCTCGCTCTTATTTGCGTATGTTAGCCACCATATATGCTTAGTCGCTACTGCAACCTCACCACTTTACCCCTTCCTTTCCCATTATGCTTTGCTAGTCTTGATACCCATGGTAATGGGATTGCTGAGTCCTCGTGGCTCACAGATTACTACAACAAGTTGCAGGTATAGGTTATGCGATGTTCCTGACGCGAGAGCGATATTTGCTTGTTTTGGAGTTCTTCTTCTGCTTCTTCGATCAGCGGATAGGTTCCAGGTCAGCAGCCTGGGCTAGCAGGGTGGATGTTGTTTGAGTTTCTGTTTGTGTTCCATCCGTAGTCGGATGTTGCTCTTATGTATGATGATGTTGTATTCATGTGGCATTGTATGCCTTTGGCATGTATCCCCATCTATTATGTAATGTTGATGTAATGGTATCCACCTTGCAAGAGCGTTTCAATATGCGGGTCTATCCTTGGTGGGACCTTCGAGTTCCTCTTGGAAAGGGTCGCATATTGGGCGTGACAGCTTTTAAGGGCGGGGGTTTGGCTCGGCAAGCAGGCGTGAGTGTATTACCGGTGCTGGCCTGATGATTTACCACGTGGAATCTAGCCAACGTGGTTCATCCCGTTAGTATACGGTGTGATACCGTATAGGGGGAATGCTCCGATGGCACGACCTTAATTGATTATCTTAAAACAACTGTTGGGGCGGCGGGCCAATGAACCTGGCCTTTGTGCCTGACACCTTATAGAAGGTGCTATTTGCATGCCCGCTTGGGCTTTATTGTTTGAGGAGCCCCTGGACTGTTAGGTCTGGGGGTATGCAATTGAATTGCTCTGGTTTGTATGGTAGGGGGCGATCGGCCGTATTGTTGTGCTGGGGGGGGGGGGGCTTTTGACTAAGCGCTCCCCCTCAATATTTCCGGCACACGCCCGGTTGCTTTACTTTGGAGATCCTGCATTCTCTATTAGTATGTTTTGCCGTTCTTTTGGGGGTACTCTAAATTTCGCATGGCTGATCGAGTTCGTGGCTTGGGCCGCATAGGCTTGAGCTGTTCTTTGTCCGTTGACCGGACTGGGATTTGCTGAACTTGATACCAGCTTCCTTGATTTGCCGTTTATGACCATTGCGCCGGGGCTTGAGGCCGTTGTGTCCTTCTTGCTGGTTTGGACCGTAGTGTTATGCGGACATCGGGTTATGTGCCTTTGGTTTTCCTGCTTAGGTTGAGGTAGCCAGTTGTGATGCGTGTGCCCTTTGTTAGGGCGGTCAAGTCCGTACTTCTCGGTGGCCAGGATCTTGGTCCATCGTTCTATTAGCAAATCCTGTTCGGCCTTAAGCTGCTCTTGCTTCCTTTGCAGACTCTTTGCAGTGGCTATGAGTCGTCGCCTAAAGCGAACTTGTTCCACTGGGTCTTCAGGCACGCCGAATTCGTCATTGTCGAGGCTTACCTCATCTTTGTAGGGGGGTGTATAGTTGTCCCTCTCCAAGTATCCCACCGTGGCCTGTACGGCCTGCTTGATGGTCGGCTGATCAGGACTGTATTCCTCTTCGGTACTATCCGGATCATCTCCGGGACCGGTATTGATGTGGCGGGGTTTGGAGTGGCGTCGGAGACGCCCGTATTTTCCTTTTCCTCCTGAGGGGTTGTCCTCCACTGCCTCGTCTCCATTGGTTTCTTTCAGAGTGTCCACCATGTATATATTGTTTGAAGAGGTGGCTGTCCACCGCCCTCTGAGCGGTGGCTCCTGTATGTCTCCTGCATCGTCGTCCATATCGTTGATGTCTTCAAAGTCAAAGTCGAGCACGTTGGTTAAATCATCGATCGTGGCGACAAAGTGGGTGGTGGGTGGGCAGCGAATTCCTTCGTCGCCTGCTTCCCACTCAAGCCGGACATAGTTCGGCTTAGAGCCTCCTGACAGAGAGAGAGAGACTTTAATGAGTTCAGCATGTCGCCAAAAGGCGAGTGCTGAGAGATGTCTGCAGCGATAAACTCCATCACCGGAGGCCAACCTGGCTCGGCTGGCTTGAGAGTGTGCGGGCTAGGGCCAACGGCCGGTAAGAGTCCGGGGGGCCAGGGTTACAGGCCTCCACAGAGGTGAGACCTGTGTTTGGCTCCACCGCCGATGAGTGTGCATCCTGCGGGGCGGGGTCCAGCCCTCCATCCTTAGGCCACGCAACCTGCCCTGGATGTAGATCCGAGGCAGATTCGGGGATGATGTCCCGAGCATTGTCTGACAGTAGGTCTAGGCCGTGCTCGTCGTGACTGTCCGGTGTTCCTGGCGCAGGCTCGAATCCGTCGAAGATCAAGTCTCCGTGGATATCTGCCGTGTAGTTCAAGTTTCCGAACCCGATCTGGTGGCCAGGGGCGAAGCTGTCGATCTGCTCCAACTGGCCAAGCGAATTGGCCCGTAGTGCGAAGCCGCCGAACACAAAGATCTGTCCGGGGAGAAAAGTCTCACCCTGGACCATGTTGTTGACGATTGAAGATGCCATCAAGCCTCGAAGCGATGATACAGAGGAATTCTCAATGAAAGCACCAATGTCGGTGTCAAAACCGGCGGATCTCGGGTAGGGGGTCCCGATCTGTGCGTCTTAGGCTGATGGTAACAGGAAGCAAGGGACACAATGTTTACCCAGGTTTGGGCCCTCTCGATGGAGGTAAAACCCTACTTCTTGCTTGATTAATATTGAAGATATGTGGAATACAAGAGTAGATCTACCATGAGATCGTAGAGGCTAAACCGTAAGAGCTAGCCTATGATGGTATGATTGTAATTGTGATCGGCCTTCTAAGGACCGTGCTCTCCGGTTTATATAGACACTCGAGAGCTAGGGTTTACATGGAGTCAGTTACAAGGAAGGAAACATAATATCCGGATCGCCAAGCTTGTCTTCCACGCAAAGGAGAGTCCCATCCGGACATGAGCCGAAGTCTTGAGTCTTGTATCTTGACGCTTCTATAGTCCGGACGATGAATATAGTCTGGCTGTCCGGATACCCCCTTATCCAGGACTCCCTCAGCTGATCCCTCCAACCTCCCTCGCGAGGTTGGTCCTGCCAACGGTCCTCGCGAGGTCGGTCATGCCACCCTTGGCGAGGGCCACAGTCTTCCCATCGTCCTCCACCTCTTCCTCCTCGGCCATAGCCCCGATCGTTGCGCTCTGGGCGTCGGCCGATATGTCCATCTCGCACAGCCCTGAGCTCTTGGCATTCGTTGGTGTTGTGGGTGTGAAGGTCGTGGTACACGCAGTACCGGCTAACCTTGGAAGACTCCGGCTGATCCATGCCTCACTTGGTGTCTAGCTCCGCTGCAAGCACAACCGCTCCTTTGCGCTTCACGTCCTTGGCCTTGGGCTTCTTCTCTTCCGGATCAGCAGCTGGAAGCTCGAGGAGGGAGAGGCGCCCTTCCTCAGCCCTGGCGCACTTGGTCGCCAGGTTGAACAACTCCAGAGATGTGCACAGGTCTTCATGGATCGCCAGTTCCTCCTTCATCTTGATGTCGTGCACGCCGTCGGAGAAGGCTGAGATGATGGCCTCCTCAGTCACCCTGGGGATCTTGAGGCGAGCGTTATTGAAGCGCTGGATGTACTTTTGCAGGGTCTCCCCTGGATGTTGCTTGATGCGGCGCAAGTCACTAATGGCCGGGGGCCGATCGCGAGTGCCCTGGAAGTTGGCGATGAAGCGAGTGTGCATCTCGTCCCAAGAGGAGATCGTGCTAGGAGGCAGGTTTAGGAGCCAGGTGCGGGCGCCATCCTTAAGCGCCATGGGAAACCAGTTCGCCATGACCTTTTCGTCCCCGTTGGCCGCCTCGATGCCCAGCTCGTAGAGCTGGAGGAACTCCGCAGGGTCGGCAGTACCGTCATAGCGAGGAGGCAGATTCGGCTTGAACTTGCCCGGCCACGCCACGCTACGCAGCTTGGCAGTGAAGGCGCGGCAGCCTGCGGTGGCTACAGGGGGCCTTTGGTGATGAAGGGCTTGATCTTGGAGGTCTCCACGCGCCGCCGCCAGCAGTGGCGCGGGGTCTTGGCATGCTGGAGCAGGAGCGCGATCATGGTGTGCTGGCGCTTGGAGCGCGTGAGCACCTTCTTGTGGGCGAGGGACCTCTTGGCAGCTCTTTTCTTGCTGCGCGGGTGCTGGACACGGTGGGTCTCGTCCAGGGGCCGCGCGCCTTGTGGCCAGGTCTCCTTCTTGAGGAGGAGGCGGCGGAGGTGCCTCCGGGGCTGCGTTGCTCGCGCAGGACGGAGGGCGATGCAGCGAGAGGGACGGCGCAGGGGAGCCCCCTGCGGCGCTGACAAGCTCGGTGATGCAGGCGAGCCACTCCTCGTAGAGGTCGTTGACAGGGAGGTAGTGCAGGAGCTCACGTGCCAGGAGTAGCGTGGTGTGCGCGTCCGCAGGGGCGCGACGAGCGTGCGACGACGAGCCTGCTAGAGTCAGCGACGGGGTGGCGGTGCGGCCTTCTCGCCGCACCGAGGGATGCAACGATGATGCCTGCTACTCGTTCCCCATCGGGCCGGTGGCGGCGTGGGCGGCAGGCGATGGGGAACGACGGGGAGGCCCGCCGACGGGGGCCGTCTGGGCGACATGGGCTGCGAGAGCAGTCCGACATTCGGCGCGGGCTCGGCGAGCGTCCGACATCGGCGCGACGGATGACAAAATGCGAGGTGGTGGAAGGATTCTGGCGCACCCCTACCTGGCACGCCAAATGTAGGATTTCGCGTTCCGACAGGCCCTTGAGGTTCGAACTCTGGGGTGCGCACGAAGATCTCTCCCCTACCAACTCACGTCTCGAAGCCTCGCAAGGAATCTAAGCTAGCAAGATGAACAACACAAGGGACGCAAGGTTTATACTAGTTCGGGCCACCATTGTGGTGTAATACCCTACTCTAGTTTGTGGTGTGTGTGGATTGCCTCAGGGGCTGATGAGGAATAGTACATGGGGAGAACAGCCTCGCGAGGGGTGTTCTTGAGCTAGTGCGATGAACTGCTTGGGTGAGTTCAGTCGCCTCTCTCTCTAGTCCCCCCAAAATCTAGATCCTTCTACTCTGTGGTGGCTAGCTTTATTTATAGAGGCCCTGGGCCTCTTCCCAAATAATGAGCGGGAAGGGCGCCAACAATTGGCCATTTTGAAGGGAAACATCTAGTACACTTATGCCGACCAAAGTTGGTCTTCGACTGCCAAAGACTCTGACGGTGACGCCGTCCTGGGCTCCACGGTGACCTCCATCCCGCCGTTCCGCTGGTGTTGGTCTTGTTGCACCAAAACAGTAACCTTTGCCTGATGCCTTGTCCTGTGCTTGCACCCTTTGCACCGAAGGGGAAACAAGGACACTGCGCAGGCCGGCGCCTGCCTGGCACCCGCCTGGTCTCGATCGTCATGGCTTGTGTCACGGGCACCTCGCGAGGTACCCTGCCTTGATCTCTCCGCCTCCTCGCGAGCCCGCCTGATGAGGTTGCTCCTGAGGAAGCTTCCTGTCGTCCACCCCATGAGGCTTGGCCCCTCGCGAGGGTCTTGAGCTTGAGCTGAAGAAGCTGGGCTGCACTGGGCCTCCGCTTGAGCCACGCCGCAGGCCACAGGAAGGCAAGTCTGGGGACCCCCATTCTTAGAACGCCGACAGAAGCAAGTCGCCACCCAGGCCTTAGCCGCCCGTAACGCAGTGTTGAAGAATGCTTCGATTGCCCAGGACCATTGCAAGGCACTGGAGGACGAGCTGCGGGGTTTACGCGACGAGCTCGCCAAGGAGGCTCACGACCGCCAGGAAAAGGAGGAAGAGATGAAGGCTCGGGAGGCCGCCATCAGGGACCGCAACGCCGAGCTCTCCGTTGATCATAGCCAACTAAACACACTGGAGCAGAAGCTGAAGGCGGAGAAGGCCAAGCTGGACGCCAAGGTGAAGGTCTTGGCCGAGGATCGCGTGGCCTTCACGGATATTGAGGAGAGATCTCGCATGGCGCCGAAGTCGCTTTACGATGATGGCCTGGAGAAGCCGCTGGCTGGGGCCAAGGACGGCCCCGCCAAGCGGTTTGGCTTCTTGGTCGAAGCTCTTGAGGAAGTCGTGACTGGCGTCAACCCCATGGCCGAGGTTGAAGCTCGCGTCCTTTCTTCTGCGGCGCTGACTCGGGTCCTCAGCCACGTCTACCTTCACGACCCCGGCGCCAACCTTGATGAGCTGCTGGAGCCTGTGGGCGCCGAGCGCTCCACCGCTGCTGCTGAAGCCGTGAAGGGCCGAGCGAAAGCCCTGCTGGCGGAGTTCCGCACCTTCGCCACTGCACCCAAGGCAGGTACTGCAGGTTCCGCGGCCTCGGGAGGTGGAGCTGACAGGTGCAGCACCACCACAGAGGCGGGGCTCCTGGCGAAGGACGGCGCTGCCCAAGGGTGATCTTCTCACGGCTTCTTTCCTGTTTCAACTCCTGCAACATGCACCGTGCCTCGTGGAGGCGTTTAAACTTGTGTTTGGTATCATGAGGACAATTTATGGTTTGTAATATTTGCTTCTGAATTTGCGAGATTCCGGTGTCTCGCGCGTGTGGCTGCTCCACCCGCCGACGGCTTCTGTGCCCTCCTGGGAGGAGGTGCGCAACCTCTTCCTCACCCACTACGCTGCGCCGGCACCCCCGGTCGTCGCAGCTCTCCTGGACGGCTCGCAGGCGCCACACTCGGGCCTCCACGTCAAGCCATTTGTCCGCCAGATTGGCGCTGCCCTCATGCGGCACGGAGCTCCCCCGGGCTGGGGGGCACCTGAGGCTGACCTGACCTTCAGCTCTGACGATCACCCCGTTAACACTGCCTGCTCAGGTGCGCTCCCAATGCTTTGCACACCTACCATTTGCCAGGTGGCCATCACCAGGACCCTCATCGACGGTGGTGCCGGCCTCAACATGCTCTCGGTGGAGGCCTTCAGCCTCCTCCACGACCGAGTACCCCTACGTATCCTGGAGGCGCGGAGTTAGCAACAGAGTGGCGGTGCGGCCTTCCCGCCGCACCGAGGGATGCATCGACGATGCTTGCTGCTCGTTCCCCGCCGGGCCGGTGGCGGCGTTGGCGGCACGGGACGGAGAACGACGAGGAGGCCCACCGTCGGGAGCCGTCTGGGCGACGCAGCCCGACGCTCGGCGCGAGCTCGGCGAGCATTCGCCATGGATGCGACAAGCGATGGAATGCAGAACCGCGGAAAGAAGATTCCGGTGCACCCCTACCCGGTGCACCCCTACGTTGATGACTGGGGAACGCAGGGAAGAAGACACTGGTGAGATCCTTAAACTACCAAAGCCACTGGCGATGATGCCGTCTTGGGCTCCATGGTGATCTCCTTCCTGCTGTCCTGCTGGTCTTGGTCTCGTTGCACTGATAGGGAAACCTTTGCTTGATGCCTCGGTACTCCGCGCTTGTGCTTGCCCCTTTGCACCTGGGAGGAAACGAGGACACTGCGCTGGCTGGCGCCCACCTGGCGCCTACCTGGTCTCGATCGTCATGGCTTGCGTCACGAGCACCTCGCGAGGTACTCCTTCCCTTGATCTCTCTGCCTCCTCCCTAGTCTGCCTGGTGAGGCTGCCCTGAGGAAGCCTTGCATCGTCCGACCCACGAGGCTTGGCCCCTCGTGAGGGTCTTGAACTTGGGTCGACGAAGACGAGCCATACTGGGCCACTGCTTGAGCCACGCCACAGGCAGCAGGTAGGCAAGTCTGGGGACCCCCATTCCCAGGACGCCGACAGTAGCCCCGGGGCCCAAGGCACGCTCGGACTTGGCTTAGCAGCGAAGCCAAAGGGCAAGTGCGGAGCGCCACAAGCCCCAACAGCCTACAGCCTTGGTCACAGCATGGTGGTTGATTGGACGTGGGCGTCTCCACTTCCCCACGCTGCCTCGGCAACTGCCCGATTTGACGAGTCCCTGCTACATGCAAACAGAGTCATCATTACATGCAATCGTGGAGGCTAGCAGTTGGCCTCCCTTGGGCTATAAATGTGGAGGTGCGCAAGCCCCCACTACACATCTCCCCTCTCCCCGCCTGCTTCTTCTTCCTCCTTGCTCGAGTTGCTTGTCGTGTCCCATGGCACCCGCGAAGAGGTTCTCGGCCGCAGAAAAGGGAAAGGCTCGCTAGGAAGGGCCCGGCTCCCCTGCGCCCAAGCGCGGCCGTGGTAGCCACCGCAAGCACCCTGTGACTCCCGTAGCGGCCCCTCATGGTCGCGGTGGTGGTCCTTTGCGCGGTGATGGCCGCCTGGTCGGCGGAGGAAGATGTGCCGTGGCTATGCGCCCCCCTCGGCCGCGCTTTCACTCGGCAGAGGTGCTGCAGGAGTTTGTCGTGTGGTCGGCAGATCCGGCCGGCAACCAGCTCCAGCTCCCCCGCTTCTTTGCCGGCGAATTGCTGGCCGATGGCCCCGGAGGCCTCTTGCTGCAGGCGGACGACTACTGTAGCAGGGCTTCCTGGGTTGTTGTGGAGATCTCCATCGCCGGGAGTGTGGCCCTGGATCACGGCTGGCAGACGTTTACCCGCACGCGTGGCCTGGCCGGCGATGCACCCTCCACTTCAAGTTCGACGGTGACGCGACCCTCTATGTGAGGGTTCTCGGAGAAGATGGCCACCATGTAGGGTGCTACCCTGAAGACGATGACGGCGGCGAGGTGCTTGGTCTTGGCGATGGCCGCGACGAGGACGAAGGCGAACCCGCTCTTGGCGGCACCCGCAGCTCGCCGAGCTGCAGCGGCTCCTCCTTCGGTGATAGCTCCTCCAGCGGTGGCTGAGGGAGTCCTAGATTAAGGGGTCCTCAGATAGCAGGACTATATACTTTGGTCGAACTGTTGGACTATGAAGATACAAGATTGAAGACTTCGTCCCGTGTCCGTATGGGACTCTCCTTTGCGTGGAAGGCAAGCTTGGCAATTCGGATATGTAGATCTCCTTCTCTGTAACCGACTCTATGTACCCCTAGCCCCCTCCGGTGTCTATATAAACAAGAGGGTTTAGTCCGTAGGACAACAACAATCATAATCATAGGCTAGCTTCTAGTGTTTAGCCTCTACGATCTCGTGGTATATCAACTCTTGTAATACTCATATCATCAAGATCAATCAAGCAGGAAGTAGGGTATTACCTCCATCAAGAGGGCCCGAACCTGGGTAAAACATCGTGTCCCCTGCCTCCTGTTACCATTAGCCTTAGACGCACAGTTCGGGACCCCCTACCCGAGATCCGCCGATTTTGACACCAGCATTGGTGCTTTCATTGAGAGTTCCACTGTGCCGTCGCGATAAGTCTTGATGGCTCCTTCAATCATCTTCAACGACATAGTCCAGGGGGAGGTTTTCCTTCCCGGACAGATCTTCATATTCGGTGGCTTCGTACTGCGGGCCAACTCGCCTGGCCACCTGGAGCAGATCGATAGCTACGCCCCTAGCCATCAGGCCAGGTTTGGAAGCTTGAACTATACTGCTGATATCCGCGGAGACTTGATCTTCGACGGATTCATGCCCATGTCAGGTACACCGAACAATCACGACGAGCATGACTTAGATCTGCCATCAGACAGTGTTTGTGAGATCGTACCTGTGGCGGCCCAGGGAATCAATCCGGAGCGGATCGCGTCCTCCGAGGATAGGTGGATAGACCCCGCCATGGAGGCCGAACACTCATCGGCGTTGGAGCTGAACACTGAAGCCACCTCCTATGAGGATGGTAGCCTCAGACCCTTGGATTCATCTCCGGCTACAGGATCCGAACCGTGTACATCCATGCCTATCGAATCTGATTGGGCACCAGTCATGGAGTTCACCTCCGCGGATATTTTTCAGCACTCGCCCTTGGGTGATGTGCTAAATTCATTAAGGTCTCTTTCCTTGTCGGGAGACTCTTGGCGGAACTATGTCCGGCTCGAGTGGGAAGCGGACGACGAAGAAATTCGGCCCCCACCCACCACCCACTTAATAGCTACTGTTGATGACTTAACCAACATGCTTGACTTCAACTCCGAAGACATCGACGGTATGGACGACAATGCAGGAGAAGAACAGGAACCACCGCCTATAGGGCGCTAGACAGCCACCTCATCATACGATATATATATGGTGGACACGCCCAAAGAAAGCAATGGCAATGAGGCAAAGGAAAATAACCCCGTGGAGAAGCAATCTAGGCACCGGCGTCATAGGCGCCGCTCCAAGCCCTGCCATAGCAAAAATAGTGATACCGGCACAAGAGACAACAATCTGGATGGTGCCGAAGACGAAAACAATCCCGCCCAGCCAGGCTTCGAGCAGGCCGAGCAAGGGGATGGGCAAGCTAGCCGTAAAGAACAGGCAACAGATGGAGAATCAGAGGATGATAACTACATGCCTCTCTCCAAAGACGAAGTGAGCCTTGGCGACCAAGAATTCATCGTGCTTGAGGATCCCGTCGAGCAGGAGCGCTTCAAGCATCGGCTTATAGCCACTGCAAAAAGCCAGAAGAAAAAGCAGCAACAGCTCCAAGCTGACCAAGATCTGCTAACTGATAGATGGACCGAGGTCCTGGCTGCCGAGGAATACGGACTCGAGCGCCCTACCAAAAGTTACCCAAAGCGCAAGTTGCTACCCCAACTCGAGGAGGAGGCGTTAAAGCCCACACTACCAGCACATGATGCGGCTGCCCGGCCACCCCGTGGCCGAGACAAAGTGGCATACCAGCCCAAAGTCCAGATCGCACCCCGTCGCCAATCAAACGATAATACTAAGGCCCGGGGCTACACGAAGGACCTGCGAGATGTATTGGAAAACAAAGCAGAACAGTTAAGATTGATCTACACATCATGGGGGCGCGCCACAACACGTGACAATGACTGTCACGCCGGATACAATAAACCAAAATCCGTCCGGGCCGAATACAACAGACCAGATTCATTTGAACTACGTCGGGATGTAGCCCGGCATAGAGGTGCCGCACACCCCCTATGCTTCACTGATGAAGTTATGGATCATGAATTCCCAGAAGGGTTTAAACCCGTAAACATTGAATCATACGATGGCACAACATACCCCGCGGTATGGATTGAAGATTTTCTCCTCCACATTCACATGGCCCGCGGCGATGACTTACATGCCATAAAGTACCTACCACTTAAGCTCAAAGGACCAGCTCGGCATTGGCTGAATAGCCTGCCAGCAAGCTCCATTGGCTGTTGGGAGGACCTTGAAGATGCAATCCTCGACAACTTCCAGGGCACTTATGTGCGACCACTGGATGCTGATGACTTAAGTCACATAACACAACAGCCCGGAGAGTCAGCCAGGAAATTCTGGACTCAGTTCCTAACTAAAAAGAACCAAATTGTTGACTGTCCGTATGCCGAAGCCTTAGCAGCCTTCAAGCATAACATCCGTGACGAATGGCTCGCGCGACACCTCGGCCAAGAGAAGCCAAAGTCCATGTCAGCCCTCATGTAGGACCTTGAAGTATGTCTAGAGGGGGGGTGATTAGACTACTTGATCAATTAAAAACTTAACCTTTTCCCAATTTTAGAGTTTGGCAGATTTTAGTAATCTTTGGACAAGTCAAGCAATCATTACACAAATCAAGCAAGCATGCAAAGAGTATATAGGCAGTGGAAATTAAAGCATGCAACTTGCAGGAAAGTAAAGTGAAGGGTTTGGAGGATTCAAACGCAGTTGGAGACTCGGATATTTTTGGCGTGGTTCCGATAGGTGGTGCTATCGTACATCCACGTTGATGGAGACTTCAACCCACGAAGGGTAACGGTTGCGCGAGTCCACGGAGGGCTCCACCCAAGAAGGGTCCACGAAGAAGCAACCTTGTCTATCCCACCATGGCCGTCGCCCACGAAGGACTTGCCTCACTAGCGGTAGATCTTCACGAAGTAGGCGATCTCCTTGCCCTTACAAACTCCTTGGTTCAACTCCACAATCTTGTCGGAGGCTCCCAAGTGATACCTAGCCAATCTAGGAGAGACCACTCTCCAAGAAGTAACAAATGGTGCGTTGATGATGAACTCCTTGCTCTTGTGCTTCAAATGATAGTCTCCCCAACACTCAACTCTCTCTCATAGGATTTGGATCTGGTGGAAAGAAGATTTGAGTGGAAAGCAACTTGGGGAAGGCTAGAGATCAAGATTCATATGGTAGGAATGGAATATCTTGGCCTCAACACATGAGTAGGTGGTTCTCTCTCAGAACTGGTAAGTTGGAAGTGTAGGTTTGTTCTGATGGCTCTCTCCACGAATGAAGAGGAGGTGGAGGGGTATATATAGCCTCCACACAAAATCTAACCGTTACACACAATTTACCAATCTCGGTGGGACCGAATCAACAAACTCGGTCAGACCGATTTAGTAAACCTAGTGACCGTTAGGATTTTCGGTGGGACCGAAATGCAACTCGGTAGGACCGATATGGTTAGGGTTAGGGCATAACGTAATCTCGGTGAGACCGATTACACAAACTCGGTGAGACCGATTTTGGTAATTAGCTAACCAGAGAGTTGGTCAGGTAAACTCGGTGGGACCGATTTGCTCTTTTCGGTGAGACCGAAATGTTACAAAAGGGAAACAGAGAGTTTACATTGCAATCTCGGTGGGACCGATCGCTCACTCCGGTTAGACCGAAACGTTACGAAGGGAAACAGAGAGATTACAATCCCATCTCGGTGAGACCGAGATCCCTATCGGTGAGACCGATTTGCCTAGGGTTTGTGGCAGTGGCTATGACATTTGAACTCGGTGGCGCCGGATAGAAAGAATCGGTGTGACCGATTTTGGCTTTAGGTTTAGATCATATGTGGATGTGAGAAAGTAGTTGAGGGTATTTGGAGCATATCACTAAGCACATGAAGCAAGAGGCTCATTAAGCAACACCTCATCCCTCCTTGATAGTATTGGCTTTTCCTATAGACTCAATGTGATCTTGGATCACTGAAATATAAAATGTAGAGTCTTGAGCTTTTGAGCTTGAGCCAATCCTTTGTCCTTGATATTTTGAGGGATCCACTTTCATCATCCATGCCATGCCATTCATTGAGCTTTCCTGAAATAATAGTCTTGGAATAGCATTAGCTCAATGAGCTATATGTTGTTATGAATTACCAAAACCACCTAGGGATAGTTGCACTTTCAATCTCCCCCTTTTTGGTAATTGATGACAACATATAGATCAAAGCTTCGACAAATGATAATAAGATTGAAAAACATCGTCGCTTTGAGAAGTATGTGATAAGCAAGAGCTCCCCCTAAATTTGTGCATATTTTAAGATTTGCTTTGGACTGCAAATGCACAAGGAATTAGGCTCATGGGTTACTCTTCCATGTCACATACATCTTGGTGGAGTGCTCAAAATAATAAAGATTGAATACATGCACTCATCACCAAGCAAAGTGAATGATCATATAAGGATAGGTAAGCTAATATCATCAAACATGCATAAGTGTAGCTTATGATCAAACACATGATCATCAATGTCTCACAGGTAATTGCATAGTATCTCAAGCAATCAAAAGCAAACAAGTTTAACCAAGAAGACAAGAGAGAACAAAAACCAGTAAATCTCTCTCTCGAAGCCTATGATCTATACATTCCCCCCCTTTGGCAACAAGTTACCAAAAAGTTCATAGAAAATGCATAGTGCTAGATCATCTCTCAAGCTTGGTCTTCAGGTGGTGGTGGTGTAGAGATGGCTCCTTGGACGAAGGCTTCAGTCGATGTAGATGGAGCTGGAGGAGTTAGTGCTGGAGCTGGTTGCATTGGAGCTGTAGGAGCTGTAGCTGGTGAAGATGATGTGGCTCTTGTGTGTGTCACAGGCACTGCAGCTGACCTCTGAGCTCTAGGCACTCTGGCAAATGCATCAGTGGTTGTCTTGCCCTTCCTCTCCTGCATGTCATCCTGAAGCTGTTCCACAACAGACTGAATCTCAGTTACTTTGACATCAAGATCATAGAATTTTTGTTCCATGATCCTTTCCAGGCTCTCCTGGTTTTGAGTTAGGGTGGCCAACCCCTTCTCAATCCTCAGTGTTGATGCTATCAAGTAACCAAGCTGCTCCTGCTTGTTCTTCAAGAAATACTCAGATGCCTCCTCTTGAGTTGGCATCTTGGCAGCCTTCTCTTTCCTTGCTTTCTCCTTCTTCGCTTGAGCTTGCACTGATGATGGTTCATCCTCATTCATGACAACTTGATTGTCCTCAAAGTCTGGATAGAGAGCAAAATGTTCTTTATCCAACTGATATTTTCCTGTGCCCATCTTTGAGTTAATCAACTCCTGAATCTGTGGGCATATCCACAACTTCTCTTCTGGTCTGCTGCAGTCCTCTTGATAGTTTCAACCATAAGGCTCATGACCTTGAATTTCTGGGGCACATCAAATACATGTAGCAAGTTTATTGCATGCCCTCGAATCATGTTGTGATCACCTGATTTGGGCAAAAGAGTGTGCCTTAGGATCTGGTTGATCGTAGGCAGCCCTGACAGAAGAAAATGAACTGATCCAAACTTGAAAATCTCAAGTGCTTCATCAGGGATCTCCTTGTACATATGTCACATTGAGTTATGATCCATTTTCTTCTTGGCATAAATGTCCAAGTCATCTTCACTCTCCTTTGGGGCATTTATCAGACTTGCCCATTCCTCAATGGTTGACTGGTATCTCGTTCCTTTAGACATCCATACTATCCTGCCATCTGGATAGAAGTGTGTTGTGGAATAGAATTGCATGATGAGTTCATCATTCCAGTTGGTGAGCTTCTGCCCAACAAAATCTGCAACTCCACAAGCAATGCAACTGTCTTGCACTCCAGGATAGTGTTCCTCATTTTCCTTCATGTAGGTCCAGTCGACCCACCTCATATCACACACTATGGGCTTCTTGTCCAACAAGATTATCTCATAGAAGTCCTGCTGCTCCTTGGTGTGGAACCTGTAATCTATAGCAGTCTTTCTCCTGGTGGCATATGGATCTGACTCTCTCCATAGCCTCAACCCTGAGTCTCTCCTGATCTTCATGTTCTCAGCCACAAGATGAGCATCATTGTGGTCTGGGATCTTGGGTTTGAGCTTCCTTAAGATCTGCCCTTCTTCATCTTCCTCAGCAGCAACCTCAGGCATTGGGGCCTTGTTCTTCTCAGCTGCTGGTATACTCCTGGTATTTCTCTTTGGTGCAATCTTGGGCTTGGAGGCAGCTTTGGGTGCTTCTTTGGGCTTTGATGTTGCAGCCCCTGACTTTATAGCATCACCCATCAGCTTTCGTGCCTTGGGTGCTGGTTCATCAACCTCTTCTCCCTCTTCCATCATGGAAGGTTGCCCAACAACTCTGGCCATGGTCTTCTTGACCCTTTCCTTCCTTTTCTTTCCTTCTGCAGCTGGCTCTTTGGGATCAGGCTTTTCAGATACTTGAGTTGATCCTCTGGCTTTGGACATTGGCTGTCTTCCTGCTGGCCTTTTGATCTTCATGCCTGGCTTTACTGCAGTTGAGCTGAGCACCTTCTTGAGCACTACCTTCTTGGAAGTAGCCTCATCTTCAACAGCAACATAATCCTCATCCTCAGAGTCTGAGGTTCTCTTCCTTCTAGCTCTTGTGGCTGCTTTGGGCAAATTGCTTGGAGTGCTTCTGCTCCCTTCATCTGAGCTGCTAGAGGGACTAGTGCCCTCACTCATGTGAATCTGCTCTGCTGACTTGTTCTGACTATCACTTTGGTCTGACATGCTGCAAATCACTGACTGCTGACCCTGTGAATAGTTATAGATGAGATAGAGTGGATGAGCATCACAAAATGCAGAGATTTTTGCAAAAGAATGATTCAAAAAACTTAGTTTTAGTTTCCACAGAAAGCATTTCGGATCTACCGATTTTCAAACTCGGTGATACCGAAGCAGTTTTGGAACCTAAACTAGTGAACTCGGTCAGACCGAGTCACAGTTCGGTGGCACCGAGACTGCTAGGGTTTCACAAAGTTCTAAAATCGGTCACACCGATTTGTAATTCTCGGTCAGATCGAGACTTACTAGTGCAATGGCGTTAGCCAAATCGGTGGGACCGAGTTTTTCAACTCGGTGGGTCCGAGATGGTTTCGATAGAAACCTAACCCTAAATTTTCGAATCACATCTATTCTAAGGATCACATTGACTGGATAGGAGTGTTTCAATCGTGGCAAGATGCATTACGAACACAATGTGCTGAGAATTAGATGAGGATAGCACTGTGATCGAGTTCATACCCTAGTTCGGTGGTGAACTCGCTACGGCGGCAACGGCGGAGAAGAAATCCGTTGACGGCGGCGGAGACCAGCGACAGGAGGCGGCTGGCGACGAAGTCGACGATCCGTAGACCTAGTAGGCAGAGCGAGCTATGCGCGGGCAAGGAGTTTCGGAGAAAGTTTTCCAAAATTTGCCGTGAGTATATATAGCCCGACACTGTTAGTGTGACCGAGTGGAACAACTCGGTGGCACCGAGATGCATAACTGTTAACAGTTACAGCAACTCGGTGTGACCGAAAAGTTCAAATCGGTTGCACTGAGATTGAAAACCTAGATCGACTTAGTGATCTCGGTAGGACCGAAATGGAGGAATCGGTCAGACCGAAAATCACAAAGAAGTTTTGGAAGTTTAAGTCTATGACGAATCGGGGACTCCAAGTGCTCCTCACACAGAGTGGTTCGAATCTGACTTGATCAAATTTTGTGATGTAGCATGAATAGAGTTTGAGACAAGAAAAACATAGATAGCTAGAGAAGGTTCTTAGGCATTCTTGTCCATCCACTTGGCCAAAGAAAAAGAAGCCAATCAATCAAAACAACAAGTGGATGTCCTTGAATGAGTAAAATATGCAACCAACATGCTCACACAATAAAATGACAAATGAAATATGTGGCAAAGCATGCACAACCAATTCTAGCATCTATCAAACAATTGGCGATGACTAGGTCATCTATATATGAGTATATTGACTTAGGAGTCAAATGAGAACATTTGATCATAGGTCATACTCATCGTTTAAGCTCAAGTGGGGTTACCACTTTTACATAATGCATTGATGTGTTCACATCATTAGAGTTGCTTTGACTCAATTCTTTAGAGTTAAGCTCCCCCTAGATGTGAGATCCCCCCTTAGAGGGATGAACTAACCTTGGGTTTTGTCGATGATGACTTCATGTAGGTGTTGAAGATGTGGATGCTCAATGTTGATGTAGATCTTTTGGAGCAATCCTTTGGAGTGAGTTGCACTTTCAATACCTACACGGGTTAGTCCCACAAGGAACAAACAAGAATATCCATAGACATAGAGTGATGCACACACAATATGATGTCCATGAAAACATTAGGTTACCTTGTCCCTTGCCTTACCAACATGAGGGTTTGTGACTCCTTGAACTAGTGCAAGATGTGGAAGTTGATTGCACTTGTCCTTGCCATAATGATATGAGTGAAGAATGTTGGCGGAGTCACCCTCAAGAACTCTCTAGTTCTTCTTCTTCGGGATCCACATCATCTTGATGGGAATCCTTGGTGTAGTAGTTGTGCTTGATGAAGTAGAACTTGACGTAGTCTTGGGAACCCACTTGACCAAGGCCTTAGGTGCTTCTTCAAATGTATCAATCTCCTCTTGAAGCTTGTCCTTGCCTTTGTTCTTGTGGTCTTGTGGTGGAAGATCATCTTGTGCTTGTGTCCCCTTGAAGGAAGTAGGATCATACTTCTCTTGTTGAGGAACAAACTTCGTCTTGGGGTATTGATCTTCTTCCCACTCAACTCCATTGGCATTGAACTTTCGTTCAAAACCAACACCTTGATTCTTCCGGTGCCTTCCTTGCTTGCGTACAATTTCCTCGAATTGCTTACTCCCGGCAAGGCTCTTGTATACACCTTTCTCTATAATTCCCTTCAATAAGCTATTTTCTTGCTCAAGTGTAACTTGGCTAAGAGAATCATTAGTGGAATCAAGAGAACTACTAGAAGCAACAATATTGGATTTAGCATAATCATTGTTACTACTAGAGGAAGAATCTTTCTTGTTCTTGTTACTAGACTTGACTTGAGGCATGTAAGTAGATAAGAGTAAACGCTTGGCAATATAAGAAGAACTTTTCTTGCGAAGATCATCATTGATTGCCTTTAAGAACTCATGCTCTTGCTCAAGATTGAGCTTTTCAAAGCGTAACTTCTCATGAGCCCTTAAAAGTTCTCGATGATTTTCGAAGATAGTTTCATGAGCTAACTTAAGAGTGTTTAGTTCTTTAGTTAGAAGCTCAATCTTCTCCTTATCATTGTCATTCGTTTTATCTTGTTTAGCATGATTAATTGACGTTTCATCATAGTATTCATCACTACAGTTGTCAACAAGTAAATCATCATCACCTAGCAAGTCATCTTCATCACTATTGAAATCAACATACTCGGATGAGTTACCTTAGGGCCTTTAGCCATGAAGCATCTTCCAATTCCTTCATTTGGTGAGTCAAATATGTCATAGGAGTTGGTTGACACAAGTGCTAGACCGGCAACACCTTCATCTTGAGTATGTTCAGAGTCGGAGTGATAGCTTCTCTCGGAGTGATGTTTAGAGTCGGAACCGGATACCCATTCACCAACATGAGCTTGGTGTCTTCGTTTTGTGTAGCTCTTTGATGACTTGTCCTTCCTTTTCGAATCTTTGCTTCTTCGTGAGGGTCTTCGTTCATAACAATCATCTCTACTCCTTCTCTCTCTTGGCAGTGATTCTTATCTTCTACTTCTTCTTTTGGAGAATCTTCTCTTCTTTTGTAGGGTGCCGTACACTCATTGGAATAGTGTCCGGGTCTCCCACAATTGTAGCAATTGCGCTCTCGACTGGAAGATCTCTTGTCATTGTAGGACCTTGACTTAGAGCTTCTTTCTTTGCTTCTACTCTTGTAGAATTTGTTGAAATTCTTCACCATTAAGCTCAATTCTTCATTGAAGGTTTGTTTCTCACTTGATGATGTGGGGGCTTCACATGAGGCTTTGTAAGCACCACTTGACTTGTTGTGAAGTTCCTCCTTATCCTTGAGTGACATCTCATGAGCAACAATTCTACCAATGACCTCCGTTGGCTTGAGATTCTTGTAATTGGGCATCATTTGAATCAATGTGCACACGGTATCATATTTCCATCCAATGCTCTTAGGATCTTCTTGATGATGAATCTGTCGGTCATCTCTTCACTCCCTAAGCCGGCAATCTCATTTGTGATAAGAGCAAGCCTAGAGTACATTTCAGCGACACCTTCACCATCCTTCATTTTGAACTTGTCAAGCTGACTTTGGAGCACATCCAACTTGGATTCCTTGACGGAGTCGGTACCTTCATGCATATCAATCAAAGTGTCCCAAATTTCCTTTGCATTCTCAAGACGGCTGATTTTGTTGAATTCTTCGGGGCACAATCCGTTGAAGATGATATCACAAGCTTGAGCGTTGTATTGCAGCATCTTCAATTCTTCCGCATTAGCTTCACGGTTCGGCTCTCTCCCATCAAAGAATTCACCTTGCAAGCCAATACAAATAATAGCCCAAATGGCGGGGTTATGTCCAAGAATATGCATTTTCATCTTATGCTTCCAACTAGCAAAATTAGTTCCATCAAAGTAAGGACCTCTACGGTGATAATTTCCCTCGCTAGACGCCATACTCTCCTAGGTTGTGAAACCAAGGCTATGACCACCAAAAGCTATGGAAATCAAAGCAAATGGAGACCAAAGCTCTGATACCACTTGTAGGACCTTGAAGTATGTCTAGAGGGGGGGTGATTAGACTACTTGACCAATTAAAAACTTAACCTTTTCCCAATTTTAGAGTTTGGCAGATTTTAGCAATCTTTGGACAAGTCAAGCAATCATCACACAAATCAAGCAAGCATGCAAAGAGTATATAGGCAGCGGAAATTAAAGCATGCAACTTGCAAGAAAGTAAAGGGAAGGGTTTGGAGGATTCAAATGCAGTTGGAGACACGGATGTTTTTGGCGTGGTTACGATAGGTGGTGCTATCGTACATCCACGTTGATGGAGACTTCAACCCATGAAGGGTAACAGTTGCGCGAGTCCACGGAGGGCTCCACCCAAGAAGGGTCCATGAAGAAGCAACCTTGTCTCACTAGCGGTAGATCTTCACGAAGTAGGCGATCTCCTTGCCCTTACAAACTCCTTGGTTCAACTCCACAATCTTGTCAGAGGCTCCCAAGTGACATCTAGCCAATCTAGGATACACCACTCTCCAAGAAGTAACAAATGGTGCGTTGATGATGAACTCCTTGCTCTTGTCCTTCAAATGATAGTCTAACCAACACTCAACTCTCTCTCATAGGATTTGGATCTGGTGGAAAGAAGATTTGAGTGGGAAGCCACTTGGGGAAGGCTAGAGATCAAGATTCATATGGTAGGAATGGAATATCTTGGCCTCAACACATGAGTAGGTGGTTCTCTCTCAGAACTGGTAATTTGGAAGTGTAGGTTTGTTCTGATGGCTCTCTCCATGAATGAAGAGGAGGTGGAGGAATATATATAGCCTCCACACAAAATAAAACCGTTACACACAATTTACCAATCTCGGTGAGACCGAATCAACAAACTCGGTCAGACCGATTTAGTAAACCTAGTGACTGTTAGGATTTTCAATGGGACCAAAATGCAACTCGGTAGGACTGATATGGTTAGGATTAGGGCATAACATAATCTCCGTAGACCGATTACACAAACTCGGTGACACCGATTTTGGTAATTAGCTTACCAGAGAGTTGGTCAGGTAAATTCAGTGGGACCGATTTGCTCTTTTCGGTGAGACCAAAATGTTACAAAAGGGAAACAGAGAGTTTACATTGCAATCTCGGTGGGACCGATCGCTCACTCCGGTTAGACCGAAACGTTACAAAGGGAAACATAGGGATTACAATCCCATCTCGGTGAGACCGAGATCCCTATCGGTGAGACCGATTTGCCTAGGGTTTGTGGCAGTGGCTATGACATTTGAACTCGGTGGCGCCGGATAGAAAGAATCGGTGTGACTGATTTTGACTTTAGGTTTAGGCCATATGTGGATGTGGGAAAGTAGTTGAGGGTATTTGGAGCATATCACTAAGCACATGAAGCAAGAGGCTCATTAAGCAACACCTCATCCCTCCTTGATAGTATTGGCTTTTCCTATAGTCTCAATGTGATCTTGGATCACTAAAATATAAAATGTAGAGTCTTGAGCTTTTGAGCTTGAGCCAATCCTTTTATCCTTAGCATTTTGAGGGATCCACTTTTCTCATCCATGCCATGCCATTCATTGAGCTTTTCCTGAAATATTCATCTTGGAATAATGTTAGCTCAATGAGCTATATGTTGTTATGAATTACCAAAACCACCTAGGGATAGTTGCACTTTCACCTCGCGACACTCATGACCCGCTTTTGCACGGGCGAGGACAGCTGGATGGCTCGTAGAAACATCACACCCAAAAACTCAGGCGATTCAGACGCCAGGGATAGCAGCGACAAGCCATGACGAAATAGACACAAGCGTCACAACAATGGCGATAACACCGAAGACACGGTAGTCAATGCCGGATTCAGAGGCTCTAAATCCGGACATCGGAAAAAGCAATTCAAAAGAAACAATCCGGGCTCGTCCAGTTTGGAATGCATACTTGATCGCTCATGTCAGATTCACGGCACCCCCAGTAAACCAGCCATCCACACCAACAGAGAATGCTAGGTGTTTAAACAGGCCGTCAAATTGAATGCCGAAAACAAGGAAAAGGGGTTGCATAGCGATGATGAGGAGGAGCCTCGGAAACCGAACACAAGAGGACAGAAGAAATTCCCTCCCCAGGTGAAAACAGTGAATATGATATATGCAACCCATATCCCCCAGCGGGAACGAAAGCGTGCACTAAGGGACGTCTATGCGATGGAGCCAGTCGCCCCAAAGTTCAACCCATGGTCCTCTTGTCCGGTCACTTTCGATCGCAGGGACCATCCTACCAGTATCTGTCATGGTGGTTCGGCCGCATTGGTCCTAGACCCCATCATTGACGGATTCCATCTCACACGAGTCCTCATGGACGGTGGCAGCAGCCTGAACCTGCTCTATCAGGATACAGTGCGCAAAATGGGCATCGACCCCTCAAGGATCAAGCCCACAAAAACCACCTTCAAGGGTGTCATACCCGGTGTGGAGGCCTATTGTACGGGCTCAATCACACTGGAAGTGGTCTTCGGATCTCCGGATAATTTCCGAAGCAAGGAGTTAATCTTCGACATCGTCCCCTTCCATAGTGGCTATCATGCACTGCTCGGACGAACCGCATTCGCCAAATTCAATGTGGTACCGCATTATGCATACCTCAAGCTCAAAATTCCAGGACCTCGTGGGGTTATTACAATTAATGGAAACACAAAGCACTCGCTCTGCATGGAGGTGCACACTGCGGCCCTCGCGGCAGAAGTACAAAACAACCTTCTTAGGCAAACAGCCAATTCGGTGATAAAGAACCCGGACACTGTCAAGCGAGTCCGGAGTATTCCACAACAGGATCATCTGGCACGTCCAGAGCTCGACTAGCAATCCGGCCTCTGTCCTAGTCCCAGTCAAGCGGCGAAATTTGTGCCGCGTGTACACAACTACGCACTTAAAATATCCTGGGCACAGGCGGAGGCACGGCCATGACACGGTCCACAATGCAGTTCGACCGCCCCGGGAACCACGCTTATTTGCACCTTTTTTCTTTCAGGTCCCTATCTTCAGGAGGCTCTTCCGAAAGATGTAACACCCCAAAAATTTAACCAGGTTTTAGTTATTAAAATTTTGCCAGGAGTTTTAAAATTTTTATTTCTGTTGAGTTCAGAACCTTTCTTTTGATGTTAAGGAGTTTTATTTTTCCCAAGTGGAGCTTTCCAAAATATATTGGACTTCTATGCTCTCTCTTTAAAAACATTTCTTAATCAGTAGAATTACTTATTAAATTATTTCATCCTGAGCTTTATCCATTAAAATGACTTTCTTTAACTTTTGGAGCTCTTTTTGAACTGCAACCAGTTGATATATTTATCTAAAAATCCACCCAAAATTTGGAGATGTCATGTGATGTCTCTAAATCACTTTTGTGCAATAATATATTTATTTCATTGCATATTTTGAGTTTTAGACCTGTTTTTCAAATCTGGTCAAGTGGACACTTTTGCACTATAGCCTAATTAAATATTTCCCTCGAGCCTCCACCAAAATTATGGGATGTCAGTGGTAGCATGCCATCCAACTTTTTGCAAAAACCTTGTGATGTTCTATGGAGAAATTAAGTGCACCAACCTCTTTTTCATTCTGGACCAGACTTGTGTTTTCTACTGCAACCCCATTCATTCTTGCTCAAGTGACCTTGTGCTTTCTCATGCTTATAGTCAACCCTGCAAAACCCCGAAGTCCAGGAGCATGCACTCTTTGGAACACTTTGGGTCCATGTAATGATGCCATTTACTCCCTGTCCAGAATTGTAGTTTTGCAAAACTTGCACTAGCAAGTTTCTCCTTTTGGCAAACTAACCTCACCACCCCCTCTTTCTTCTAAAGAGACCCCACTCTAGGAGATTTGGCCACCCCAAGAACTGCCTAGGTGCCTTTGGCATTTTGTCAAACACCCTGAGTGCATAGCCAGATTTGGCATGATTTCAAGTTTACATTGTGAACTTGAGCCCCTGATCTATCCACCATGTCCCTTGATTCTCTTGCTCACCCTAAACCAGCCCTGTTTCTTGCCAGCCTCAACCGCGACCTCTAGGCTACCCTAGCATTTCATCGAGCACGTCCCGGGAATGCTCTGGGCGCGGCCAGAGCGTGCGCTTGGCACGCACGTGCACCCAAGCCGTTGTGTCCCACCCCGCACTCACTCCGGTCCGTGACCGACCGCAGCCAGCACGTCGTGTCCCCTTCTGCAGCCCACGAGCCCCACAGCTCTCGCCACATCTCCGGCGGGCCAGCAGCTAGCCGCCACTGCCGCCCGACAGCTCCTGCGCTGGCCAGCGCCGCCCAAGCCACCTCCACTCGCCAGCTCGCCCTTGGAGCAGTAGCCGCTCGTCTGCTAGCTCCTGCCGCCATTCCCAGCCTCGCCACGATGCCCTGCAGCTACAGAAAGACGGTCGCCGACGAGCTCATCCGTGGCCGTCGCTGAACCGCCTCGACTCGCCTATTTAAGGGAGCCCCGAGCCCATTCCCACACACAGGCAACCTCAATGGCGCTTCCCCTAGCTTGCAATCGACCCGGGGAGGTTTTCTTCCCCGTCTCTGGCAACTCCTGCCGCCGCCGCCGCCCCGGCCATTCCGGCACCACTAGGACCTCCCCCTCTCCACTCTCTCCACCAGGAGCCTTCTCTTCCTCCCGTGAACCCTTTCCCCTACTAGATTTTGATCGAGAACCACCGCAGCCCCAAAAGCACTTTGCTCCCGAGGCCTCCTCTGCCGCGAAGCTCACCGTCGGCGACTCCCTCCACCCCTGCCGACCCAACGACCACCGGGAGGACCGCCTCGGTCTTGCGGATCCATCTCGACTCTCTGGAGCCCGCGGGGAGCAGCCATTCGCCGGCGTTGATCGCCGTCGCCTCGCCTCCGTTCGGGCGAAGGAAGAAGAGGGAGGGATGGACTGGTCAAACCTGACCAGTGGGCCCCCTGGACCCACTGTCAGTGACCCCGCCCCAGTACACATGGGTTAAGTGGAAGCGCGTTTCCAAAATGCGCCTTCGACGTGTACGTATATATTCGAAACGTTTTCTTTTCCGTTTTAATTTAAATAACAGATTTTTTGACCAAACTTTGACCGGCTGTATCTTATTAAATACAACTCCAAATAAATTAATTATTTTTCCTACCTCTCTCAAATATTTTCTAGTTTATTTTAAGATTTATTTGAAAAAATTTCAAAACAACTTTTTGTGCTGTTTTGATTTTGTGTGTTAATTCATACATATTTTTTTAAAAATAGGATTCTTGAAGATTTCAAGATGTTTTGGAATGCACCCTGCTTTCCCATGACCTGAAGGCAAGCATTGTGAACCCTGGTGTAATTTTTGTGTGTTTTGCTTGACACGGTGACAACACCACCCCGACACGAGCATACGTCATTTTATGTGAGGATGTGTTCCTACTCATGAGTACATGTTAGTGAATTTCATGCAAATGGAGTTGATATGGTTGTGATGGAAATCACCGTCATATGCCTTTCACGCATACCGGGAGGAAAGCCGGGAAGGCCTCTGTCTTGGGTAGACACGGTCTTGTCCCGAGTACTCCATCGAGACGGTCGTGTCCGGTATGGCATGAGGGGGTATGTCGCGTGGTGTTTCTATTTGTTGGTTGAAGTATATGTATTGTTATGCTAATCTTGCAGGAAATATTTGAACCTCCTGAGTCGACCGTAGATCGAGTCTTGTGCCAGTACCCCCCATACTTGCTTCGTACTATCACTCATCTCTAGAACAAGTAGGGTACGGTTCAGTAAGTTGTCAACTCCTTTCCTAGCACACACCGTACAGAGAGGCCATGGTGGAAGATACTGGAGGCATCCGGTAGTCATGCCACCGAGTCCGGGAGCATGGGTGTTTCGGTTGTAGCCGAAGGGGGTAGCTCCCTAGTTTGCGCGCGGTATAAATTTTGTGATCCCATGTTACGTCAAGGTTGTAGCCTCCCCACTTAGAGTTTTGCTTGACAGGTGTCGTGGGTGATTCCAGACACATGTGAGTTAAGCTGGTGTGTGCAAGTTAGGTGTGTTTCCAACTAAAAGACCATAGACGGAATTAGTCTTGAGGACTAAAGGAATCCATCACTCGTGGGTAAAGAGTACACCCTCTGCAGAGATTAAACCTATTCGAATAGCCGTGTCCATGGTTAAGGATTACAGTCTGGGATGAGTCAAGTGTCAGTCTTCGGAGGTGAAACCGTTAAACCAAAACTGGAATCACGACTTGTGACTTGTGATAATTATGATTATTATTTTTGGTGTGGACTAACCCGTGATAATTATTGGTATTATCGAATATCCCTGGGATGGTTCTACCTCCTGGATATTCACTATGATTCCTTTTAAAGCCCTTTATGTGGTGTCGCTAAGACGCGCGACTGCGGCATTTCTTTTAAAGCCCTTTATGTGGTGTCGCTAAGACGCCTGACTGTGGCATTTCTTTTAAAGCCCTTTATGTGGTGTCGCTAAGACGCCCGACTGCGGCATTTCTTTTAAAGCCCTTTATGTGGTGTCGCTAAGATGCCCGACTGCGGCATTTCTTTTAAAGCTGTTTATGTGGTGTCGCTAAGACGCCCGACTGCGGTATTTCTTTTAAAAGCCCTTTATGTGGTGTTGCTAAGACGCCCGATTGTGGCATACTTGTTATTTATTTCATAATTTTAATACTACTATGTTATTGCATATTCATAAATAACATGCTTGCACGCATCAGAGTTTTATTTATCTTTTGTGACTGTCATCATGGGCATAAAATAATTTCAGCACATCATTGTTATATTATACCTGTGTTCATAATGTTTGCGAGTACATTCAAAGTACTCACTGGCTTGTCCCTGGCTATTGTCTTGGCCAGATTTTCTTGCACGGAGAGAAGCGATCGTGGCGACAGCCCCGGAACCTAAGCAACGGTGATAGCAGCCTCACGAAGATAGGAGTTAACCTAGTCAGCTGTTCCTGTGGGAATTTGAGTCCCATAGACACTGATGATCCACAAACCGCTTCCGCCATCAATCATTAGAAACCATTTGTTGTAGTCACAGGCCATAATGGTCTTGTACTACATATTTTGTATTTTTCTTGGAATTTCTGTATCAAGTTGGTGCCTCATCAGCTAACAGTTATCCTGGGGCTGGTGAGCACAAGGGCCATTTTCTGGAAATTAACACCCGGAGAATCGGTCCCCACAAAAGACCGGCTATCGGACACATAGCGGGACGGACACACCAGGAGGACAAGAAGCTTTGGCGCACAAGGGAATCCTCAGCAAGTCTCTGATAACGATCGTTATACCTATTTTACATACCCGCATACAGCCCACCCCTGGTCATGATGTGTCAAACAGTCCCATTTTGCTTATCACACTACTTGTATATGTACGCTTTGACATATCATTTGAATAACAAGGGAAAATAGTGTATAGCGCCAGCTTGCTATTACGTTTATTTACCCCTTTCCTTTACTGCTTATTTATTATAACTGTGCATTTTGGCACGACCAGTTTGCCAGGGGCTTCAGTGTACCCCATAACCTGGCAAGAAAAGTCCGAATACTTTTGACAGTGCGGCAACCCGAACTTATAGCACTATATGCATCAGCTCTGAATCATGTCTTGGGTCAATAGTTGGGTTTGCCCGGCTCCTATGTTTTGGTACCTTACGTTCCTCTATATCGGCTAAGGTAGCGCAGGGAGAACTACTGTCATTGTGTCCCGATTCTTCCGAACGAGCACCTCAGTAGAGAAAGCCGAAAAATGACTGTCATGATAAGGCGAGAGCTGGTCGCTATTTGAGAGGTCTCAAATCCTTAAAGATTTTTTCCGCTTCATGCGAGGAATCGGCCTCGTCCGATTTAGGCATGTATAGCGCCCCGAGTCCGGCCTTCCGGATACTAGGGGCTTCGCCAAAATTTAAAATTGTAGACTTCTATGGCTAAGTGAGAGCGTTAAAGCCGTACAGTATGATTGCCTCATTCGCGGCGCTAAACACCTCCTTAAAAGGACCAAAAATTTGGATAAAGAGCGTTTATACTTATCCCGAACACCCCAGTACTAGTTACATGGGGGCAGAAGCCGACGACTGGGAACTCTCAAGAATTTATAAACGGCCGCAAAGAAGGTAATATTTTAAATTAACAAGTGCCATATAGTGCACATGAACTCGTTTTCATATTACAGGATGACATGAGTACATTCATTCAAATATTACATCCTTGGTACATTCATCTGCCACAAGGCGAGCACCCTTAATGACTGTCACGCCCAATATGCGATACTATCCTAAAGAGGCTCGAAGGTCCCACCAAGGATAGAACCACATATTGAAACGCTTTTGCAAGGTGGATATCATTACATCAACATTACATAATAGATGGGGATACATACAAGAGGCATACAATGCCACACGAATACAACACCATCATACATAAAAGCATCATCCGACTATGGATGAAACACAAACAGAAACTCAAATGACAACCACCCTGCTAGCCCAGGCTGCCGACCTGGAACCTATCCCCTGAATGATGAAGCAGAAGAAGAACTGACAACAAGCAAGCATCGCTCGCGCGTCATGATCATCGCAACCTGTACCTGCAACTGTTGTTGTAGTAATCTGTGAGCCACAAGGACTCAGCAATCCCATTACCATGGGTATCAAGACTAGCAAAGCTTAATGAGAAAGGAAGGGGTAAAGTGGTGAGGTTGCAGCAGCGACTAAGCATATATGGTGGCTAACATACGCAAATAAGAGCGAGAAGAGAGCAAATGGAACGGTCGTGAAACTAGCAATGATCAAGAAGTGATCCTGAACTCCTACTTACATCAAACATAACCCAAAACCGTGTTCACCTCCCGAACTCAGCCGAGAAGAGACTATCACGGCTACACACACGGTTGATGCGTTTTAATTCGGATCTGGTGTCAAGTTATCTACAACCGGACATTAACAAATTCCCATCTGCCCATAACCGCGGGCACGGCTTTCAAAAGTTTAAACCCTGCAGGGGTGTCCCAACTTAGCCCATGATAAGCTCTCGCGATAAACGAAGGATATACCTTCTCCCAGGAAGACCCGATCAGACTCGGAATCCTGGTTTACAAGTAAATGGTAAAACAAGACCAGCAAGACCGCCCGATGCGCCGACAATCCCGATAGGAGCTGCACATATCTCGTTCTCAGGGCAACACCGGATGAGACAGGCTACGAGTAAAACCAGACGTCGAGTATCCCCGAGGGGTCCCTGCAGGCGGCTCGGTTCGGACCAGCACTTAGACAAGCACTGGCCCAGGGGGGCTAAAATAAAGATGACCCTCGGGCTCCGGAAACCCAAGGGAAAAAGGGCTAGGTGAGGCAAATGGTAAAACCAAGGTTGGGCCTTGCTGGAGGAGTTTTATTCAAAGCAAACTGTCAAGGGGGTCCCATAAATCACCCAACCGCGTAAGGAACGCAAAATACGGGAACATAACACCGGTATGACGGAAACTAGAGCGGCAAGAGTGGAACAAAACACCAGGCATAAGGCCGAGTCTTCCACCCTTTACCAAGTATATAGATGCATTAATTAAATAAGAGATATTGTGATATCCCAACATAATCATGTCCACCATGGAGCAATCTTCAACTTCACCTACAACTGACAATGCTATAAGAGGGGCTGAGCAAAGCGGTAACATAGCGAAGCAATGGTTTGCTAGGAAGGGTGAAAAGGTTAGAGGCTGACATGGTAATTTGGGCGGCTTGAAGAGCAAGTGATAGGTAGCTCAGCAAAGCGATAGAACGAAGCAACTAGCATAGCAATGATAGTAGTGAGATCCAAGGTGACGGTCATCTTGCCTGAAATCCCGCTAGGAAGAAGAACGATTCCATGAAGAAGACAAGCGGACGTAGTCGAACAAATCCTCATGACTCCGGAACGAAACCGAAGCTAGCGAGAGAAGCACACCGGAAAGAAGCAAACAACATGGTAAACAAACATCACATGCACAGGGCATGATGCACAATCAAGTATGATGCATGTCCGGTTTAATGAGGCATGGCATGGCAAGTGCAACAAACAGTACTACAAGTTAAGTGGAGATCAATATGCAACGAGTTGCATATTGACGAAACACCACATTCATTAATTTAGTTCACTCTTGTTTATGTACCCAACAATATTAAATGTTGATTAACATGGCAATAGGTGAAGTATAACAAAACTACCTATCTAGGCAATTTTAAAGGAGGCCGGAAAGAACAAACAACAATTCCGGAAAATCCTCATGTCCATATTTCAAATTTGGTACTGTTCTGCCCTAAAACATATTTTAAGGTTGTTAAACAGGAAAATAAAGTGGACCATGTTAAACTAGGCATTTTTCCACCCCATTTACATATAAAGTTTATTTAAAATGGAGCTACGGTTATTTAGTTATGAAATAAAGCATTTTAACATGGCATTTGAGCAAATTTAAACAAACAGCATTTTAAACATTTAAACCATGGATGAAAGTGGCATATTAGTAATCTACACAAAATTCTAAGCATTTTACATATATAAATTATTTAAATATGATGCACGGTTCATGAGTTATTATATGCATGATGCTTAGGGGTTTTTCTGTAAAACTGCAGATCACTGGATAATGCTAAAATCGCAGACAAGAAAACAAAACAGTACGCGGGCCAAAACTGTTGGATCTGGGCTGCTCACCACGGGCTGAGGCCCAGGTCGGTGAGGTGGCAGGGGAAGCAGGCCGGCTGGCTTGAGGCCGAGCGGCCCTGATGGAGTTGGTGAGGGGCGCGGTCAACGGGACGACGAGCCAACTGCTCCTGCTCGTAGCAGAAGAAGCAGAGGACACAGCGGCAGCGGTGGCGCATGAGGCGTGACGCGGCAGGAGCTCCGGCAAGGCGGCCTCGTCGGGGATCAATCGGAACGGGACTGGAACGGCGGGGTCCGGCGGATCTGGGCGCAGGGATGGGGCTCCAGCGGCGCGACTTGGCTCCATGGAGATGGCACCATGGGTTCCTACAGGGGGAAGATATGGGGAGGTGAGGGGCATCCAGAGGAAGCAGAGAAAGGAGAAAAGATGGACATGGCAGGGAGTGGGAGAACCTGGCGGGAGGCTGCTTCGGCGAGTTCCAGCGGCAGGGCGGTCGACGGCCGAAGGGAGGCGCGCGTGCGGAGAGGCGGCGAAGTGATGAGCCGGAGGAGGCGGTTGGCGCTCAAACGAGGGGCTCCTGGCTCGAGGGCGACGAGCGTGGGGCGCTGCTGCTGCTGGCGGAGCAGGACAAAGGCAGAGGGCGACGGGGCTCATCTGTTGGTGGTGGTTGCCGGCGGCGAGGCGAGGTGGTCGGAGATGAGGCGAGGTGGAGGAGCACAGGGTGGCTCGGGCCTCCGAGGATACTGGCGCGGCGAGGATCTCGGGCAGGGAATAGCGGAGGAGCTCGGGGATCGGGTTACCCGATTGGTCAACCGCGCAAGATGAGGGAGGCTGTCGGGGAGGATTTGGATCGGGAGGGATGCCGAGGAAATGAAGTGGCGGCGGCTAGGGAGGATCCCTAGAAAATAGGGTTAGGTCCAAACTGGACTAGGAATAGACTATATATATATATATATATATATATGGAAAAAGAGGGGAGTTGGATCATCCGATCAAAATCCGACGGCCGAGAATAAATTGCATAGGGGAGCCAGCAAATAAATGCAGATGTTTTAGGGATGTTTGGGGTTGATCCGGATTCATCGGTAACGACAACCCGGATCGGGTTTGGGGAAGTTTCGGACACGCACGCAAGGGGGTTTGGTCGTCACGGTCAAGAGGGAAGCAAAAACCCGATTGGTCTGGAACGGTCTGCGCGAGCAAGGCGATCCGAGGGAAGGTGATGAAGGCAAAGGGAGAAACGGCAACGACGAACGAATGTAAGTTTTGAAAAATGACGGCAACGAAGTGTTGATGCAATGCTGATGATGCTGTGAGATGAAATGAATGACATGAACAAAATGCAAAACAAAAGACAAAACCCAACCACGAAGGAAATATCATATCGCATCTCCAGAAAAGGCAAGAGTTAGAGTTACGAATATGGAAAGTTGCATCCAGGGCGTTACAACACTCCACCACTACGAGAGGATCTCGTCCCGAGATCTAGGATGGCACCGGAGAGAAATGGAAGAGGAAGAGAAGAGGTAAAACTAAGTTGCTTCTTTGACGAACGAGTGAAACCACGAACCTTGAGAGGTTGAGCAATTTATAAGAAAGAGTACAACAGAGATGAACAAGATTGCAACAATCCGTTAGAAAAGAGGAACAAGGAACATTATGAGAACTTGACGGTTGCAAAGACACGAATCAAGAGTTTAATGGACAAGATAGAATTTGAAACCACTCCGGTTAAAATTAGATAGAGAAGGAATAAGATTGATATAATTTGGGCAGCACTCCGATTGAAAGAAGAAGGAAACCTTGATAAGATGAAAAGCACTTGAAGAGATGACACAACACTCCGGTTAAATGGATGAGCAAGGAAAAAGAACACGATCTTGAGAAAACGAGATGATTGGTCGAAGAGAGCAACATCACAATGCCTCCGGAAGAAATGAAAGAATGGAATGGAATGAACGGAGGGAAACAAGATCTTGAAAGAACACGTTTACAAGAAATGCTAGAACGGAGTTGTTGGAAAACCAACAAGAAAAGAATAAGCTTGTAGTGGGCTTATGGAAACATCTCAACACTTGAGGTGAAATTATACCACTAACGAAAAACAATTGCTTGTTTGAGATCAATGAAGAGATGAAAAACCTCTTTCACCGAGAAGGATATGGAGAAAGCTTGGATCATTGATAAACACCACAATTAGCAACATTCCTTCGGGAAGGCTTTTAGGTGAAATCTTTACCGAGCTAACTCCAACGAAGAGATTGATGGATTTAAAATACCTCATTCTTGAGAACATGTGAATCAAGAAACACGAACTCAAAATTATCAAGAATGACATAACACCACCTCAAATGATAAGGTAGAAAGAATTGCACTTCGCAATTCAAGATGAAGAATACTTGAACTCCTCAAAACAAAATGTGTGTTGAGCACCATGTTTACTTTTGAGTATAGCTTGGCGGGTCATAACTTCAAGAGAAATCTTGAAGAACAATTGAAGAATGAAAAGAGTCCTTGACGAACCACCATGTAGAGCCTCCATGAAGAACTCCGGTAATAAAAGGATGATAGAAAGAAAGAGAAGTTGAAAACACAAGGTGAAGCCTTGCGATGATTTAGATGGAGCTTCGCGACGAGATAATGCGGAAAACTTGGAACTCCGGAAAAAAAAATAGATGAAACACTAGAACCGAGAATTACTTTATCATGAACAATCTCCGGAAGAAAAGAATTGAATCACCTCGTGGAAATAAGAATAAGATTGATTGTATGCTTATCCTTCATCAAATTAAATTGATGGCAAGCAATGGATTTGGCATACTACTTATTCCCGTAGAAAGGATTAAGAGAGATATAGCGCAAACTTGAAGAAGGTCTTCAATGACCACCAGTAGGATTGAAACAACGAAAGAACGAGTGAATTGATACGATAATGAAGGAAGAGAAATCTTGAACAAACCACCGTAAGAATTGGAAACGAACGAAGTAAAGGGGTGAATCACCGGTAAGAATTAGAGAACGAATGAAGATACTTGAGGGAATTTGATACAAGAGAACAAAGAGATCATGAGCTGATTAGAGAATACTTGAGCGATGCACCGGTAAGATTTGGATAACAAGAGCTGAAGGCTGGAATGAATGATTCTGAGATGATGTGCTCCAGAGAATCAAACTGAAAAGACTCCTGAATAGATCCGGATGGGTGAAATGAATTCTCACATTCAAAAACAATTATGAGAGGATGGCATGAAACTAGAACCATGAATCTTCAAGAGAATGAAACAAGATTTTAGGAGAAATCTCTTCCTCGGTCTTCAAATGTTGAGAATGATGATGAGAACCACCATGAATTGTTGAGGCACTCCGAAATGAAGAATAGAAAGGTTGAACCAATGATGAAAATATTTGAAAGCGATCTTGGAGAAAGAATATGACTGATGAAAATTCATTCTTACGTCAAACTTCACAAAGAATTTGGGAATGGCTTAGGGAAAATTAGAAGAGTCGGGTAAGATCCTGGGAAAAGACCTGTGGGTTAGGGCCCACTCAAAATAAAACACCGTTGGAAATGATTTTAAAGAGAGATTGCACCGGTTGAATTAAATAGCTTGAATGAGATAACAATCTCCAAATAGCTTGAACGGATTAAGAATGGAAAACACAAATCTTCTGAGATATCTTCAACACTCTAGAACAAATGAATAGCAAGAGGTGGGTGATTGAGAGGTGCACCGGCATGAGAAAGCATTAGACACGAGGAAAGGATATGATCGACAAAGCTTGAATTGAATCCACCGGAGAAGAAAAAGAGAACGAAGAATGATAAACTCAAAGCTCCGTTAGTATCTTCCTGAGAATCACCGGATAAGAACATTGACGGGAAAAGAATGGAGAAACTTGACATCCATAAGATGGATAATTGATTAAGATATCTGGGTCCTTGAAGAAAAGGGTGGGAGGGCGGGAAAACAAAGGCAACTTTGGGGCAGATGGAATGGACACCGTTGAGAAAACTTAGAGATGATCTTGCAAGTGTTGAAATGATTGGATCCACTTGAAGAGAAGCACGCCGGTTGCAAAAGAATTAACATGATGACCTCGATGATCAAGAAGGATAAGTATTCACATAGCAATATGAGAACACCGTATAGGAAAGGTATGGATTCAACATTTGACTTCGAAGCAACTCGAATACCACAAATAAAACAAAACAAAGGATTTGGCTTGCAGAATAAGACGGAACTAATACATATGATAGAGATTTACCCAATCCCATATCATGCATCTGTCGGAAATATATTCTAGGAGCTACTTGAATTACCACCTATAAACTCCCGAAACTTTTTGGTTATGCAATATGGTGTTGGGGATACAGGGGAAGCAATATATCTCACCCAAACTAACAATCCCTACATCCAGCTGTATCCATCCGTCAACACATAACCAAGAAAACTCCGGAAATCGTGTACCTCAACCTTCAAAAAGCATCCATTATACGAGTTATGGCAATACTCCCGAACTCCCCAGTACTGGGTGACGTTGAGGTTATCTCACCAACAACTGCATAAAAGAGATTTTCAATGTCGGCAAAACTCAGGTATTCCAGAACTGCAACGATAAAATTATGACGACAACACCTCGGAGCTCCACTCCCCGTGTTAATGCCACATAATAGACAGGAGGCACCAAGAACAATGTTCTCATCACAAAACCATCGGAACGATTCCAAGATACCCGCGTGATCCTAAAAAAAATTAGTGAAATTTGAGGAGAGGAAAGACAAAACATCTACGTCAGGAGACCTCACCAGAGCGACGAAGGGGGCTGAGGAGTAAAAAGAATCCTACTCTCCGATATATATAATCCTAAGACTCAAAATAGTTTTCTTCTAGACTCAACAACGGCCAACAATCAAGGGGGCTCCTATGGTCGGTCGAGGCTCTGATACCAACTTGGCACGCCCAATATGCGATACTATCCTAAAGAGACTCAAAGGTCCCACCAAGGATAGAACCGCATATTGAAATGCTTTTGCAAGGTGGATATCATTACATCAACATTACATAATAGATGGGGATACTTACAAGAGGCATACAATGCCACACGAATACAACACCATCATACATAAAAGCATCATCTGACTATGGATGAAACACAAACAGAAACTCAAATGACAACCACCCTGCTAGCCCAGGCTGCCGACCTGGAACCTATCCCCTGAACGATGAAGCAGAAGAAGAACTGACAACAAGCAAGCATCGCTCTTGCGTCATGATCATTGCAACCTGTACCTGCAACTGTTGTTGTAGTAATCTGTGAGCCACGAGGACTCAGCAATCCCATTACCATGGGTATCAAGACTAGCAAAGCTTAATGAGAAAGGAAGGGGTAAAGTGGTGAGGTTGGAGTAGCGACTAAGCATATATGGTGGCTAACATACGTAAATAAGAGCGAGAAGAGAGCAAATGGAACGGTCGTGAAACTAGCAATGATCAAGAAGTGATCCTGAACTCCTACTTACGTCAAACATAACCCAAAACCGTGTTCACCTCCCGAACTCCGCCGAGAAGAGACCATCACGGCTACACACACGGTTGATGCGTTTTAATTCGGATCTGGTGTCAAGTTATCTACAACCCGACATTAACAAATTCCCATCTGCCCATAACCGCGGGCACGACTTTCAAAAGTTTAAACCCTGCAGGGGTGTCCCAACTTAGCCCATGATAAGCTCTCGCGATCAACGAAGGATATACCTTCTCCCAGGAAGACCCGATCAGACTCGGAATCCCGGTTTACAAGACATTTCGACAATGGTAAAACAAGACCAGCAAGACCGCCCGATGCGCCGACAATCCCGATAGGAGCTGCACATATCTCGTTCTCAGGGCAACACCGGATGAGACAGGCTACGAGTAAAACCAGACCTCGAGTTTCCCTGAGGGGGCCCCGCAGGCGGCTCGGTTCGGACCAACACTTAGACAAGCACTAGCCCGGGGGGGGCTAAAATAAAGATGACCCTCGGGCTCCGGAAACCCAAGGGAAAAAGGGCTAGGTGAGGCAAATGGTAAAACCAAGGTTGGGCCTTGCTGGAGGAGTTTTATTCAAAGCGAACTGTCAAGGGGGTCCCATAAATCACCCAACCGCGTAAGGAACGCAAAATCCGGGAACATAACACTGGTGTGACGGAAACTAGAGCGGCAAGAGTGGAACAAAACACCAGGCATAAGGACGAGTCTTCCACCCTTTACCAAGTATATAGATGCATTAATTAAATAAGAGATATTGTGATATCCCAACATAATCATGTCCACCATGGAGCAATCTTCAACTTCACCTGCAACTGACAATGCTATAAGAGTGGCTGAGCAAAGCGGTAACATAGCGAAGCAATGGTTTGCTAGGAAGGGTGAAAAGGTTAGAGGCTGACATGGTAATTCGGGAGGCTTGAAGAGCAAGTGATAGGTAGCACAGCAAAGCGATAGAACGAAGCAACTAGCATAGCAATGATAGTAGTGAGATCCAAGGTCATGGTCATCTTGCCTGAAATCCCGCTAGGAAGAAGAACGATTCCATGAAGAAGACAAGCGGACTCAGTCGAACGAATCCTCATGACTCCGGAGCGAAACCGAAGCTAGCGAGAGAAGCACACCGGAAAGAAGCAAACAACATGGTAAACAAACATCACATGCACAGGGCATGATGCACAATCAAGTATGATGCATGTCCGGTTTAATGAGGCATGGCATGGCAAGTGCAACAAACAATACTACAAGTTAAGTGGAGATCAATATGCAACGAGTTGCATATTGACGAAACACCACATTCATTAATTTAGTTCACTCTTGTTTATGTACCCAACAATATTAAATGTTGATTAACATGGCAAGAGGTGAAGTATAACAAAACTACCTATCTAGGCAATTTTAAATGAGGCCAGAAAGAACAAACAACTATTCCGGAAAATCCTCATGTCCATATTTCAAATTTGGTAATGTTCTGCCCTAAAACATATTTTAAGGTTGTTAAAAAGGAAAATAAAGTGGACCATGTTAAACTAGGCATTTTTTCACCCCATTTACATATAAAGTATATTTAAAATGGAGCTACGGTTATTTAGTTATGAAATAAAGCATTTTAACATGGCATTTGAGCAAATTTAAACAGACAGCATTTTAAACATTTTAACCATGGATGAAAGTGGCATATTATTAATCTACACAAAATTCTAAGCATTTTACATATATAAATTATTTACATATGATGCACGGTTCATGAGTTATTATATGCATGATGCTTAGGGGTTTTTCTATAAAACTGCAAATCACTGGATAATGCTAAAATCGTAGACAAGAAAAAAAACACTACGCGGGCCAAAACTGCTGGATCTGGGCTGCTCACCACGGGCTGAGGCCCAGGTCGGTGAGGTGGCAGGGGAAGCAGGCCGGCTGGCTTGAGGCCGAGCGACCCTGATGGAGTTGGCCAGGGGCGCGGTCAACGGGACGACGAGCCAACTGCTCCTGCTTGTAGCAGAAGAAGCAGAGGACGCAGCGGCAGCGGCGGCGCATGTGGCGCGACGCGGAAGGAGCTCTGGCGAGGCGGCCTCGTCGGGGATCGATCAGAACAGGACTAGAACGGCGGGGGTTCGACGGATCTGGGCGCAGGGATGGGGCTCCAGCGGCGCGACTTGGCTCCATGGAGATGGCGCCATGGGTTCCTGTAGGGGGAAGATATGGGGAGGTGAGGGGTATCCAGAGGAAGCAGAGAAAGGAGAAAAGATGGACATGGCAGGGAGCAGGAGAACCTGGCGGGAGGCTGCTCCGGCGAGTTCCAGCGGCAGGGCGGTCGACGGCCGGAGGTAGGCGTGCGTGCGGAGAGGCGGCGAAGTGACGAGCGGGAGGAGGCGGTTGGCGCTCAAACGAGGGGCTCCTGGCTCGAGGGCGACGAGCGTGGGGCGCTGCTGCTGCTAGCGGAGCAGGATGAAGGCAGAGGGCGACGGGGCTCATCTGTTGGTTATGGTTGCGAGCGGCGAGGCGAGGTGGCCGGAGACGAGGTGAGGTGGAGGAGCACGGGGAGGCTCGGGCCTCCGAGGATACTGGCACGGCGAGGATCTCGGGCAAGGAATAGCGGAGGAACTCGGGGCTCGGGCGACCCGATTGGTCAACCGCAGAAGATGAGGGAGGCTGTCGGGGAGGATTTGGATCGGGAGGGATGCCGAGGAAATGAAGTGGCGGCGGCTGGGGAGGATCCCTAGAAAATAGGGTTAGGTCCAAAATGGACTAGGAATAGACTATATATATATATATATGTGTGTGTGTGTGTGTGTGTGGAAAAAGAGGGGAGTTGGATCATTCGATCAAAATCCGACGGTCGAGAATAAATTGCTTAGGGGAGTCCAGAAAATAAACGCAAATGTTTTAGGGATGTTCGGGGTTGATCCGGATTCATCGGTAACAACAACCCGGGTCGGGTTTGTGGAAGTTTCGGACACGCACGCAAGGGGGTTTGGTCGTCACGGTCAAGAGGGAAGCAAAAACCTGATTGGTCTGGAACGGTCTGCGCGAGCAAGGCTATCCGAGGGAAGGTGATGAAGGCAAAGGGAGAAGCGGCAACGGCGAACGAATGCAAGTTTTGAAAAATGACGGCAACGAAGTGTCGATGCAATGCTGATGATGCTATGAGATGAAATGAATGACATGAACAAAATGCAAAACAAAAGACAAAACCCAACCACGAAGGAAATATCATATATCTCCGGAAAAGGCAAGAGTTAGAGTTACGAACATGGAAAGTTGCATCCGGGGCGTTACAATGACATTGTCATAATATTGTTCGGGGTGGAGATGCTCCTTGCCCATCGATGGCACCTCCGTTACCAGCTTCTCAGCGTCCATCTTTCACCAGTGCACTTTCACACGGGCCAAAGCCATGCGTGCACCCTCAATGCAGACAGACCGCTTAATGACTTCAAGCCGCGGACAGGCATTCACCATCTGCTTGACAAGGCCAGAGTAGCTGCTGGGCAGGGGCTCGCCAGGCCACAGCCGGACTATGAAGTCCTTCATGGCCAGTTCGGCCGCCTTGTGAAGTTCGACCAGTTGCTTCAGCTGGTCGCTCGAGGGCATCGGATGTTCGGCCCCAATGTACTGGGACCAAAACAGCTTATCCGTCGAGCTCCCTTCCTCAGCCCGATAGAACTCTGCGGCATTAGAGATGCTATGCGGAAGATCTGCGAATGCTCCTGGAGAGATCCGAATTCGGGTAAGTAAAAGGAAAGTATCCTTCACATGCCTGCTTTGCATAATGAAAGCCTTACCCGCAGCTATTTTCTTGGCCGCTTCAATTTCCTGGAGGGCCTTCTGGGCTTCGACCTTGGTGTCTTGCATGCTCTGATGGGCCTTCACAAGCTCCTACTCTTGCGTCTTGGAGTCACGCTCCAAGGATTCAAATTTTTTGACAAAATCCTGGAGCTCTTGCTGGACCTCATCAACCCGAGCCTCTTGTTTTTCAGGCTCGGTGCGCTCCTTGGCCGCTTTGTTTTCGGCCTTGGATAGTGCCTTCTTAAGGGCCGCCACTTCGGTCGTGGCCCCTAGTAAAATTCATCATGCTTCTATTAGCATTAATGATTTTTTTCCTTTATATAACATTCAGACGGGGTATTACTTACCTTTGTTCTCCTCGAGCTGCCTTTTCACGAGACCGAGCTCTTCTTAGGCCCGCCCCAGGCTCTGCCTCAGTCCGGAGACCTCCGCAGTGGTGGCGGCGGGAGCCAGCAGCGACGCCTGCTTATTCACATAGACATAATATGATTAGACTCCAGGGAATAATATTTGATCCTCTGTTTGGCCTTTCTTTCCGAACACCAAATAGAGCATCAGGGGCTACTGTCTATACTGTGATACTTTCTCATAATTTAAATTATTTACCTCAAAGCCTGTCAGGAGGCTGGCACAGGCTTTGGTCAATCCGCTTTTGGCGGACTGAACCTTCGCAATCACCGTACTCATAAGAGTAAGGTGTCCTTCATCAAGGGAAGCGCTCTGAAGCGCTTCCACCAAGTTATCCGATGCCTCTGGATGGACAGAGGTCATCAGCACAGGCGGCTCACCCCCCTGGGCGAGGGGCTGCCTGCCTGAATCCGAAACCACTGGAGGTTCTGGCGCAGTATCCGGCTGGGGGCCAAGCTTACTACGGCCCCCTCATTAGAATCCATGGGGATCTTCCCCCCATGAGCCCGGCATCGGGGGTTTCACCTTGAGGCATCTCCACAACTATCTCTCCCTAGCCCAGTATCCTCTAAGATAACACCTCGGTGTCATCTGCGGGCCGGGGAGTGGAGGCCGTTGGGAGCGAATAACTATTCATCTCCGACGAGCTCAAGGACCCATCCGAGGAGGATAAGTTGATATGGGCTTTGGACGGACTGCATGAACATATTTTGACATAATAAGAAGCCATAAAGCCAAAACATGCAAGAAGTATTATGGTATCCGGATACTTACGACTTCGCCAGGGGCTTGGCCCTGGGTAGCCACTCCTCCTTGCTGTAGGCGGCCATTGTGGAGTGGTCCGGAGGGAGGTTCCTTCCCTTCTTTGACCCTTCGGCCTCCCCGAAAGGGGAGGCCTTCCTTTTCTTCTCCCCGTTGGTTTGGGGGAGAGGGTTTTCTTCTTCCTCCTCATCATTGTCGTAGGAGGAGTGCGCCTCGGTGTCTTCGGATGATGAGTCTGACACCACGTTGTGTCGGAGACTTTTTCTGGTCCCCGTGGCCTTCTTCTCCGGCACCTCATAGGGCGCTGGAAACAACATCTCCATTAGGAGAGCGGTTGTTGGATCTTCAGGCAACGGAGCTGGACAGTCGATCCGCTCCGTTGTCGCCACATAGTCTTGTTTAATTAGTATGATGGCTTAGATTCCTCCCACAATCATACTGAGGAAGGGCACATCTCGTGAAATATAGAGAGCTTACCGGATTGGCGGGGCGCCTTGTGCTGAGCCCGCGGTCGTCGGTGGTGGGAGAAGGAACTTCGACGGCCTTGAACAACACCTTCCAGACGTCTTTGTGCGTCATGTCGAAGAGCTCTCGCAGCGTCTGGTGTTTGGCCGAATCAAACTCCCACATGTTGAATGTCCATCTTGGCACGGGAGAATCCGGCAGAAGAGCATGACCAGGACCATATTGACAAGCTTGATCTTCTTGCTTATCATGTTTTTGATGCAGTTCTGGAGTTTGGTCAGCTCCGCGGGCGCACCCCAGGCTAAGCCATTCCTCTTCCAGGAGGTGAGCCGCATGGGGATGCCAGATCAGAATTCGGGGGCCGCCGCCCAGTTGCCCTCGCGTGGCTCAGTGATGTAGAACCACCCCGACTGCCACCCTTTCACGGTCTCCACATAGGAGCCTTCGAGCCAGGTGATGTTGGGCATCTTGCCCACCATGGCGCCTCCGCACTCCGCTTGCTGGCCGACCACTATCTTCGGCTTCACGTTGAAAATCTTTAGCCACAGGCCGAAGTGGGGCTTGATGCGGAGGAAATCCTCGCACACGACGATAAACACTGAGATGTTGAGGATGAAATTAGGGGCCAGATCATCAAAATCTAGCCCGTAGTAAAACATGAGCCCTCGGACAAATGGGTGGAGGGGGAATCCCAGTCTACGGATGAAGCTGGGGAGGAACACAACCCTCTCGTGGGGTTTCGGAGTCGGAATGATCTGCCCCGCATCCAGGAGCCAGTGCGTGATGTCAGCGGCCAAGTATCCGGCCTCCCGGAGTTTCGTAATGTCCTCCTCCGTGACGGAGGAGGGCATCCACTTGCCTCCCACTCCGGACATGTTTGGAACGGTTGTACGGAGAAGGTGAGAACTGGGGTGCTAGAGCTTGAGCATGCGAGAATGGATGAGCAAAGGAAGAAGAAGGCGTGGGTGAAAAAGGGGAATCCCTATCTCCTTATAAAGGCGGTAGAAACTGTGCGCCTCCCCACTGACCCGTTAAAATCGCTTATTCCCCAGGCGCCACGATTGATGGCACGGTTCGGTTACCCATGACCGTATTGATGAGAATCCCGCGATAAGGGGACACGATCTCTGCTTTGCCAAGACGTGTCAAGGAAACCGCCTCACATTATGTGCAGTTGCTAGTTGTGAAAACCGGTTTGAATAAAGACCGGGCCATGGTGTGACGTCACGCTATGAAAAGTTGTCAGCAGATTAGATTCGTGGAATATTGTGCTCTCTTGTTGGGGAATGTAGTAATTTGAAAAAATTTCCTACGCACACGCAAGATCATGGTGATGCATAGAAACGAGAGGGGAGAGTGTGTCCACATACCCTCGTAGACCAAAAGCGGAAGCGTTAACACAACATGTTTGATGTAGTCATGCATCTTCACGGTCCGACCGATCAAGCACCGAAAGCACGGCACCTCCGAGTTCTTGCACACGTTCAGCTCGATGACGTCCCTCGAACTTCGATCCAGCCGAGTGTAGAGGGAGAGTTCCATCAGCACGACAGCGTGGTGACGATGATGATGATGTTCTACCGACGCAGGGCTTCGCCTAGGCACCGCTATGATATTATCGAGGAGGACTATGGTGGAGGGGGGCACCGCACACGGCTAAAAGATCAATGATCAATTGTTGTGTCTCCAAGTGGTGCCCCTCTCCCCGTATATAAAGGAGTGGAGGAGGGGGAGGGCCGGCCCTCTCTATGGCGCGCCCTAGGGGAGTCCTACACCCACCGGGAGTAGGATTCCCTCTTTCCTAGTAGAACTAGGAGCCCTTCCAAGTAGTAGGAGTAGGAGAGAAGGAAAGAGAAAAGAGAAGAGAAGGAAGGAGGGGGCGCTGCCCCTCCCCCTAGTCCAATTCGGACTAAGCCTTGGGGGGGCGCAGCCTCCCCTCTCTCTTTCCCCTAAAGCCCAATAAGGCCCATATATTCCCCGGCGAATTCCCGTAACTCTCCGGTACTCCGAAAAAATACCCGAATCACTCGGAACCTTTTGGAAGTCCGAATATAGTCGTCCAATATATCGATCTTTACGTCTCGACCATTTCGAGACTCCTCGTCATGTCCCTGATCTCATCCGGGACTCCGAACTACCTTCGGTACATCAAAACACATAAACTCATAATATAACCGTCATTGAACTTTAAGCGTGAGGACCCTACGGGTTCCAGAACTATGTAGACATGACCAAGACACATCTCTGGTGAATAACGAATAGCGGAACCTGGATGCTTATATTGGCTCCCACATATTCTATGAAGATATTTATCGGTCAAACCGCATAACAACATACGTTGTTCCCTTTGCCATCGGTATGTTACTTGCCCGAGATTCGATCGTCGGTATCTCAATACCTAGTTCAATCTCATTACCGGCAAGTCTCTTTACTCGTTATGTAATGCATCATCCCGCAACTAACTCATTAGTCACATTTCTTGCAAGGCTTATAGTGATATGCATTACCGAGAGGGTCCAGAGATACCTCTCCAACAATCGGAGTGACAAATCCTAATCTCGAAATACGCCAACTCAACATGTACCTTCAGACAGGGGCGGAGACAGGGGGGCGAGCATGGGCTAGACCCCCAATGACCGCCCCCCCTCAAAGAAATACAATAGGTTCCAGTACTAATACGTACATGTGTATGCGCTAGTGGCCGGAGATTACTGCCTAATTTTGTTATTTAAGCCCATAGTATCGTAGTTTTGCACGCACCAAAGCCCAGGATGCAACAAAAATAGCCCATCTAACTGATGCCCACGTATATAGACGATAGATCAAGGACTCCTGGTCGTTCGTTAGGTCCGTTCTTGCCTCACAAACAGATCGATAGACCCATCTATCTCGCCGTCGCCGCTCGGATGCTAGGACGTCTGCCGCCGGCCCCAAGTCGCTGACAATAGACTTGATTGCTGGCTTGTCGAGGCAGCCAAGTACCCCGCGAATACGGCATCTGCCGCTGATCGTCCTTGGTCGCTTGCGTACGCCCACACACAACCAAATAATTAGGCAAGGTACATACACAGTATTATACTATATATACAGAAGTTTTGCTAGTATGATCTAACCCCGTTTGCTTTTGTTTGGTTGTATACTTTGTTAGTTGGAAAACGAAGATAGTCTCAAATTTATGCTAGTGCCGATTATTTTTGATCTAGACATTGGTAATAGTGATACTAAAGCTATATTTTTGTTTAAAAATCCCAAATAAAGTATGGCCAGTTTTAAATATATTTTTTTCAAAAACTAGTATGAGTCTAAGTATTTGAGATGATTGGATATTACCTATAATATTTCCAAACATATGTTATACACTACTTCTGATCGATATATCGTACTATAGTACTATACTTTTGATCGTCATCACTTGCCCCCCCTATGTCCAAATCCTGACTCCGCACTTGCCTTCAGAGACACCTGTAGAGCTCCTTTATAATCACCTAGTTACGTTGTGACGTTTGGTAGCACACAAAGTGTTCCTCCGGTAAACGGGAGTTTCATAATCTCATAGTCATAGGAACATGTATAAGTCATGAAGAAAGCAATAGCAACATACTAAACGATCAAGTGCTAAGCTAACGGAATGGGTCAAGTCAATCACATAATTCTTCTAATGATGTGATCCCACTGATCAAATGATAACATATATCCATGGTTAGGAAACTCAACCATCTTTGATCAATGAGCTAGTCAAGTAGAGGCATACTAGTGACACTATGTTTGTCTATGTATTCACACATGTATTATGTTTCTGGTTAATACAATTCTAGCATGAATAATAAACATTAATCATGAAATAAGGAAATAAATAATAACTCTATCATTGCCTCTAGGGCATATTTCCTTCATCTCTACAGTGGTATGTGGAATTTGTTTTGCAGAGCCGGATACGGTTCTCGTGTTCAAAATCTTCTATGGAGTATTCAGAGAAGGAACCCGCCTTGCAATGCCGAAGACAATCTGCACGCCGGACTCATCGTCATTGAAGCCTTGTTCAGGGGCTACTAAGGGAGTCCTGGATTAAGGGGTCCTCGGACAGCCGGACTATATACTTTGGCCGGACTGTCGGACTATGAAGAAACAAGATTGAAGACTTCGTCCCGTGTCCGGATGGGACTCTCCTTTGCGTGGAAGGCAAGCTTGGCAATTCGGATATGTAGATCTCCTTCTCTGTAACCAACTCTGTGTAACCCTAGCCCCCTCTGGTGTCTATATAAACCGGAGGGTTTAGTCCGTAGGACAACAACAATCATAATCATAGGCTACCTTCTAGGGTTTAGCCTCTACGATCTCGTGGTAGATCAACTCTTGTAATACTCATATCATCAAGATCAATCAAGCAGGAAGTAGGGTATTACCTCCATCGAGAGGGCCCGAACCTGGGTAAAACATCATGTCCCCTCCCTCCTGTTACCATTAGCCTTAGACACACAGTTCGGGACCCCCTACCCGAGATCCGCCGGTTTTGACACCGACAGTGGCCACGATCAGCCACCACATCACCATGCCTGCTTCGAGGACGGTAGCGGGACGTCCCGCCACCGCGCCCTGGTGAAGCGCGAGGCGGAGTCTGATTGAGCTCGGGAGGACGCCGCGGATCCCTCCTCGCGAGCCGTCGCAGGGCGCGCGCCATTTTTATTTTGTTTTTCTCCTTTTCCTGCATTGAGAGAGAGAAGTATGGAGCCCCGTGGGGGCGTGCAAGACTATCACCCCTAATTATCATGCTATTATTATCGTTCCCGAGCTGTGTTATGGTGTTGCGGCTATGTGCTTGCGCGTAGGAACAACTTAGCTCGGGATGTTTGCCGCAGTTTTCGCCTCACGAGGTACCTTCTTGAGGCCTCGCCGGGCATCTTAGGGTCTGCAAGGATCAGTCGGGGGAATAGTTTCTGAACCTTTGTCGCGAGGGTGACCAGCTCAGGTCCGCGAAACCAGGCGAGAAAGGACTCACGAGGGCGTCCGTGCAGCCCCCTCGCGAGGCTTGCGAGAGAGAGAACGAGCCGGGCGAAAACCAAAGATAGAGAATAGGGGCAGGGGACGGAAAACAACACTAGAAGCAACTCCAATAATGGTTCAAACAAGGGAGAATAAGCCAACTGCGGAAAGCAAATGAAAACCGCGTCCGGCACCTAGTCTAGTCTTCGACGTCTTCTCAGCAGCGCGGAGCTAAGTGCTACCACTGGGCATGGGCGGGAGCCCCCGAGGCCCAAGGGCAGCACTCCGAAGACTCCGAGGCGTATACAACCCCAACTCATTATTACGTGAGAGTGTCACGGCTGGCGAGCTTCACAGGCACTGGGCCTTCTTCACAGGCACTGGGCCTTTCTTGGGGCGGCGAGCTTCACAGGTGCCGGGCCTTCTTTACAGGCACTGGGCCCTTCTTCACAGGCACCGGGCCATCTTCATAGGCACTAGGCCTTACTTCACAGGCACCGGGCCTTCTTTATAGGCACTGTGCCTTACTTCAAGGGTAGAACCTCTGGAGGTGCTGAATGTTCCAAGTGTTTGGAATGGGCACCCCTTCCTGGGTCTCTAGGCGCGCGGCGCCAGGTCTGGAAACATGAACAACCTTGAACGGGCCCTCCCACATGGGCGAGAGCTTGTGCAACCCTCCCCTGGAGAGCACCCGCCTGAGCACGAGGTCACCTACCTCAAGTGTCCTAGGGCGCATGTGGCGGCAATGATACCGCCGCAGCACCTGCTGGTATCTCGCTGCGCGTAGTGCGGCCTCCTGACAGTGTTCCTCCCCCAGCACAAGGTCCATCCCCCACATGGCATCCTGTTGCGCTTCGTCAAACACTAGGACCCGCGCGGAGCGACGCCTGACCTCGCGAGGGAGGACCGCCTCTGCTCCGTAGAGGAGGAAGAACGAGGTCTCGCCAGTCGACTTGGTGGCGGTAGTGCGGATGGACCACAACACAGACTGGAGCTCATCGTACCAGCCCCTGCCGCAGGCCTCCAACTTCTTCTTGAAGGTCATGGTTTTGAGGCCTTTCAGGACCTTTGCGTTGGCACGTTCGGCCTAGCCGTTACTCTGGGGGTGTGCCACCGAAGCGTAGCATATCTGCGTTCCAAGGTTAGCACAATATGTTTTGAAGAGACTGTTGGTGAACTGCGAACCGTTGTTGGTGATGATGCGATTAGGGACCCCGAATCGGCTCACGAGGCCCTTGATGAACTTGACTGTGGAGCCAGCTGGGATGGTGCGGACAGCTTCCACCTCCGCCCACTTGGTGAACTTGTCGCTGGCGACGTAGAGGTAGTGGTAGCCCCCATGCGCTCGAGGAAACGAGCCCAAGATATCTAGCCCCCAGACCGCGAACAGCCACAAGGGTGGGATGATCTGCAGGCCCTGAGCTAGCTGATGAATTTGCTGGGCATGGAATTGGCAAGCTTCGCAAGCCCTCACCAGCTCGATTGCATCGTTAAGTGTTGTAGGACAGTAACACCCGTTGCGAAACGCCTTGCCGACGAGGGTCCGTGATGACGAGTGTGCCCACAGTCTCCACTATGCATGTCAGCCAGCAACTCCTTCCCCTGTTCCCTGGAGATGCAACGCAGCAAACCATCGTTTGACCGTTTCCGGTAGAGTTCTCCATCTTGGATGCAGTAAGACCTGGCCTGCCGGGCCACGCATTCCGCGTCCTCCGCCTTCTCTGGTAGAGCCCCTTGCATCAGGTAGTCCTTGACACATGTGCTCATACTTTGGCTCGTACACTTTGTTGGGGAAGTTGACGAAGAGCTGTGAGTCGCCTTTGAAGATGAGGCCCTTCACCCCCAGCGGTGCCGCAGCTTTTAAGCCCGCTATGAGGCTGTCATATTCTGCTATCTTATTGGAGACCTTCTCGCCATGCTGGAAGCGGAGCTGCATGGTGTAATAGAGCTTGTCCTTGGTGGGGGATATAAGCATTGCGCCAGCCCCCACGTCGTGTCGCGAGAATTCTCCATCAAAGTACATGACCCAATCGTCTGGTGCCTCGCTTCATGGGGAAAGTGACCGATCTTTGCCTGCTTCTAGCCCCGGCGCGTCTGTCCATTCTGCCACAAAGTCTGTAGGTGCGGCCCCTAGATGACCCTGGTTGTGCTGAATTCCAACTGAAATGCTTGTAGCTCGTTGTTCCATTCGGCGACCCTTCCAGCAGAATTGGGGCTCCTGAGTACCCTTTCCCATGGGTAGGCCGGGACAACCTTGATGTGGTGGCCTTGAAAGTAATGCTGCAACTTATGCGAGGCCACCAGCAATGCAAGCAAGAGCTTTTGCGGCATAGGGTATCGTGCCCTAGCATCCCGCAACACCGTGCTGACGACGTACACCGGATGCTCGACGAGGGCGGGTGTGCTGACGAAACTCGTGCCCTCCAGAGAATTAAGCGCCTCCTGAGTCGTCGGAGCCCCCAGCTCCTTGCTGCTTGGTGAGGCCCCTTCTGCCCTGGTGGCGTGTTCTTGTTGTGGCTGGTCTCCATCTGCCGAGGCCGTGGCCTTCACGAGGCCTTCCTGGTCTTGCGATGTCGCGGCCGGGGCCGTGGCTGGTCGTGATGCAGCCTTGACCTGGCGCTCTTCCCGAACCGCCAACAGAGCCACACTGGCGGAGTAGGGTGTGGCGGCGAGGTAGAGCACCAGGGACTCGAGAGGGCGCGGTGCCACCATCACAGGAGGGATGGTCAGGTACTTCTTGAGGTCTTGGAATGCTTCGTCATCCTCCTGTGTCCATTTGAACGGGCCTTTCTTCTTCATCAACTTGAAGAAAGGCATGGCACGCTCCCCCAGCTTGGAGATGAAGCGTCCTAACGCGGTTACGTGCCCAGCGAGCTTTTGCATTTCCCGAAGGGTTTGCGGCGGACTCATGTCCTCGATTGCCTTGACCTTCTCTGGGTTGGCCTTGATTCCTCTGTGGGACACGAGGAAGCCCAGCAGCTTGCCAGAAGGAACGCCAAACACGCACTTCTACGGGTTGAGCCGCAGGTCCACTTTGCGGAGGCTCATGAAGGTTTCTTCTAGGTCCTGGATCAATGTCTTCTCCTCCTGAGACTTCACCACAATGTCATCAACGTAAGCCTCGGCGTTTCTCCCGAGCTGTCGGCCCAAGGAGATATGCATCAGTCGCTGGAAGGTTGCGCCCGCATTGCGCAACCCGAACGGCATGCAGGTGTAGCAGTACACCCCGCACGGGGTTTGGAAGGCCGTCTTCTCCACGTCTTCTATCACCATCTTGATTTAATGATAGCCCGAAAACGCATCCAGGAAGCACAGCAGGTCGCACTCAGCGGTGGGGTTGAAAATTAGGTCAATGCGAGGGAGTGGGAATGGATCTTGAGGGCAGGCCTTGTTGAGGTTGGTGAAGTCGACGCACATGCTCTCCTTTCCTCCCTTTTTCGGCACAACAACAGGGTTTGTCAGCCATTTGGGGTAGCGAACCTCGCGAATGAGACCTGCCGCTTCTAGTTTGCGGTTTCTTGGATGATGAAGGCCTACTTCTCCGTGGACTGCCGCCTTGTTTTCTGCTTCACAGGGCGTACATTGGGGCAAAAATTTAGGTGATGCTCAATCACCTATCTTGGGACCCCCGCTAGCTGCTTGGGTTCCCACGTGAACACCTCCTTGTTCGAGCGCAGGAATTTCACTAGTGCCTCCTCCTGGCCGGGGACGAGATTGGCACCTATGGTGAAGGTGGCCGAAGGACCCATCCTCATCAACCGGTACCTGCTTGGTTTCTGCCTTGTCTTGGGTGAACAGATGCTTCTTCTTGGTTGGCGTAGCCCCCTTGGCCTTGGAGGTATCAGTGTTGGCGGGCTGTGCTGCCGCGGCTGTCTTGAGGGCGAGCTTGAGCGCCTCAGAGCATCTTTGGTATCTCCAGCCACGGTGAGGGTGCCGCTGCTCCCGGGCATCTTCATGAGGTTGTAGGCCGGATGGGCGCTGCCATGAATTGGGCCAAGGTTGGGTAGCCGAGGATGGCGTTGTATGGTAGGCCAATGCAGGCGATGTCGAAGTTGACCAGCTCCGGGCGGAAGTTGTCGTGTGTGCCAAAGGTCACCGGTAGGGGGATCTGCCCCAGGGAGCCGGAGGAACTGCCTCCGACGCCCGAGAAGGGCTTGCTGGGTTGGAGCAATTCCAGCGATACATTGAGGAGGCTGAAGGCCTCCATCGAGAGCATGTTGAGGCCGGCACCGCCATCGATGAGGGTCCTGGTGACGGCCACCTCGCAGATGGTGGGTGTGCGAAGCATTGGGAGCACACCCGAGCAGGCAGTGTTGACGGGGTGATCGTCAGAGCTGAAGGTCAGGTCGGCCTCGGGTGCCGCCCAGCCCGGGGGAGCTCCGTGCCGCGTGAGGGCGGCGCCAATCTGGCGGACAAACGGCTTGTTGTGGTCGCCCGAGGGTGGCGCCTGCGAGCCGCCCAGGAGAGCTGCGACGACCGGGGGCACCGGCGCAGTGTAGTGGGCGAGGAAGATGTTGTGCAGCTCCTCCCAGGAGGCCACAGAAGCCGTCGGCAGGTGGAGTAGCCACACACATGGGACGCCGGTGAGGGCCATGGGAAACCAGTTAGCCATGACCCTGTCGTTGCCCCCAGCCTTGAGGACGGCCTCCTCGTACACCAGCAGGAAAGCCAGTGGATCCGTCGCGCCGTTGTAGCACGGTGGCATCCCTGGCTTGAACTTGTGTGGCCACTGCACCTGTCGCAAGGCGGAGGCCAAGGCCCAGAACCCCCTGGCCCCAGCGCTGGTGTTGGCCACCGGAGCAGGCAGCGCGTTGTCGGCCATGAGGGTGAAGCGCGGTGTTGACGGAGAGCGGGTCGACGGAAGGGAGAGCTCCAGAGCACCCCTACCTGGCGCGCCAAATGTCAGATGTCGGGTTCCAGCAAAACCCTTAAGGTTCAAACTCTAGGGTGCGCACGAAGATCTTCTCCCTACCGATCCACGCCCCAAAGCCTTGCTGCGAATCTAAACTACACGATGAACAACACAAGGGACACAAGGTTTATACTGGTTCGGGCCACCGGTGTGGTGTAATACCCTAATCCAGTGTGTGGTGTGGTGGATTGCCTCTGGGGCTGATGATGAACAGTACAGAGGAAGAACAACCTCGTGAGGGGTGTTCTTGAGCTGGTGCGGTGCTCTGCTAGGGAAGGATTCGATCCCCTTTCTACTGTGGTGGCTATCTCTATTTATAGAGGCCTTGGTCCTCTTCCCAAATATTGAGAGGGAAGGGAGCCAAAAACGTCCATTTTGAAGGGGGACAGCTAGTACAAGCTATCTTGACTAAAGTTGGTCTTCGACTGCCAAAGGCACTGGCGATGATGCCATCTTGGGCTTCACAGTGATCTCCATCCTGCTGCCTACTGGTCTTGGTCTAGTTGCACCGATAGGGAAACCTTCGCTTGATGCCTCGGTACCCCGCGCCTGCCCCCTTCGCACCAAAGAGGAAACGAAAACACTGCATTGGCTGGCGCCCGCCTGGCACCTACCTGGTCTCGATCGTCATGGCTTGCGTCACGAGCACCTCGCTAGGTACTCCTTGCCTTGATCTCTCTACCTCCTCGCGAGTCTGCCTGGTGAGGACGCCCCTGAGTAAGCCTTGCATCGTCCGCCCCACGAGACTTGGCCCCTCAAGAGGGTCTGGAACTTGGGTCGACGAAGACGGGCCGTACTGGGCCACTGCTTGAGCCACGTCGCAGGACGAAGGCAGGCAAGTTTGGGAACACCCGTTCCCAGGACGCCTACAATAGCCCCCGGGCCCAAGCCGCGCTCGGACTTGGTTTAGCAGCGAAGCCAAAGGGCAAGTGCAGAGCGCTGCAGGCCCCAACAATCTGCGGCCTTGGTCACCGCATGGCGGTTGATTGGACGTGGGCGTCTCTGCTTCCCCATGCTGCCTCGGCAATTGCCCGATTTGACGAGTCCCTGCTGCATGCAAACGGAGTCATCATTACCTGGAATCGTGGAGGCCGGCAGTTGGCATCCCTTGGGCTATAAATGTGGAGGGGCGCAAGCCCCCGCTGCACATCTCCCCTCTCCCCACTTGCTTCTTCTTCCTCCTTGCTCCAGTTGCTTGCCTTGTCCCATGGCGCCTGCGAAGAGGTTCTCGGCCGCAGAAAAGGGGAAGGCTCACTAGGAAGGGCTCGGCTCCCCTCCGCCAAAGTGCGACTGTGGTGGTCGCCCCCGCAAGCACCCCGTGACTCCTGCAGCGGCCCCTCGTGGTCGCGGTGCTGGTCCTTCGTGCTGTGATGGACGCCCGGTCGGCGGAGGAAGATGCACCGTGGCTGAGCGGCCTCCCCGACCACGCTTTCACTCGGCAGAGGTGCTTTCGAAGATTGTCGTGTGGTCGGTAGATCCGGCCGGCAACTGGCTCTAGCTCCCCCGCTTCTTTGCCGGTGAACTGCTGGCGGATGGCCCCGGCGGGCTCTGGCTGCAGGCGGACAGCTGCTGTAGCAGGGCTTCCTAGGTTGCTGCGGAGATCTCCGTTGCCAGGAACATGGCCCTGGCTCATTGCTGGTAGACGTTTCCCCGCGCGCGTGTCCTGGGCCGGCGGTGCACCATCCACTTCAAGTTCGATGGCGACGCGACCCTCTACATGAGGGTGTTCGGAGAAGATGGCCGCCATGTAGGGTGCTGCCCTGAAGACGATGACGGCGGTGAGGTGCTTGGTCTTGGTGATGGCTGCAACGAGGGCGAAGGCAAACCCAATCTTGGTGGCTGATAAGTCCATTTTGCATCATGCTTTTATATCAATATTTATTGCATTATGGGCTGTTATTACACATTTTATCGCAATACTTATGGCTATTCTCTCTTATTTTACAAGGTTTACCATGAAGAGGGGGAATGCCGGCAGCTGGAATTCTGGCTGGAAAACGAGCAAACATTGGAAACCTATTCTGCATTGCTCCAAAAATCCTAAAACTCCACGAAACTTATTTTTGGAATTAATAAGAATTATTGAGTGGAAGAAGTACACCAGGGGGCCCACACCCTGTCCAGGAGGGTGGGGGGGCGCCCCCCCCCCCTACTGGGCGCGCCCCTGTCTCCTGGGCCCCCTGGTGGCCCCCCGGTGTCCATCTTCTGCTATATGAAGGATTTTACCCTGGAAAAAAAATTGGGGGCAAGCTTACGGGACAAAACTCCGCCGCCACGAGGCGGAACCAATCTAGGGCTCTAGCGAAGCTGTTCTGCCGGGGACACTTCCCTCCGGGAGGGGGAAATCATCACCAACGTCATCACCAATGATCCTCTCATTGGGAGGGGGTCAATCTCCATCAACATCTCCACCAGCACCATCTCCTCTCAAAACCCTAGTTCATCTCTTGTATCCAATCTTGTATCCAAACCACAAATTGGTACCTGTGGGTTGCGAGTAGTGTTGATTACTCCTTGTAGTTGATGCTAATTGGTTTACTTGGTGGAAGATCATATGTTCAGATCCTTAATGCATATTATTACCCCTCTGATTATGAACATGAATATGCTTTGTGAGTAGTTATGTTTGTTCCTGAGGACATGGGTGAAGTTTTGCTATTAGTAGTCATGTGAATTTGGTATTCGTTCGATATTTTGATGAGATGTATGTTGTCTTTTCCTCTAGTGGTGTTATGTGAACGTCGACTACATGACACTTCACCATTATTTGGGCCAAGAGGAAGGCATTGGAAAGTAATATGTAGCTGATGGGTTGCTAGAGTGACAGAAGCTTAAACCCTAGTTTATGCGTTGCTTCGTTAGGGGCTGATTTGGATCCATATGTTTAATGATGTGGTTAGGTTTACCTTAATACTTCTTTTGTAGTTGCGGATACTTGCAATAGAGGTTAATCATAAGTGGGATGCTTGTCCAAGTAAGGGCAGTACCGCGAGCATCGGTCCACCCACATATCAAATTATCAAAGTACTGAACGCGAATAATATGTGCGTGATGAAAACTAGCTTGACGATAATTCCCATGTGTCCTCGGGAGCTCCTTTTGCATTATTAGAAATTGTCCAGGCTTATCCTTTGCTACATAAAGGATTGGTCCACCTTGCTGCACTTTATTTACTTGTTACTCGTTATAATTTATCTTATCACAAAACTATCTATTACCTACAATTTCAGTGCTTGCATAGAAAACCTTACTGAAAACCGCTTATCATTTCCTTCTCCTCCTCATTGGGTTCAACACTCTTACTTATCGAAAGGACTATGATAGATCTCCTACACTTGTGGGTCATCAAGACTCTTTTTTGGCGCCATTGCCGGGGAGTTTAGCGATTTTTGTGAGTGGAACTTGGTAAGGAAACATTTATATAGTGTGCTGAAATTTTCTGTTACTTGTCACTATGGAAACTAATCCTTTGAGGGGCTTGTTTGGGGTATCTTCACCCCAAACAGAAGAGCAAAGATTTGCTCCTCAATCTACTGAACTTTATGAAAATATCTACTTTGAGATTCCTTCAGGTATGATAGAGAAACTGCTAGCTAATCCATTTTCAGGAGACGGAACATTGCATCCTGATTTACACCTTATCTTTGTGGATGAAGTTTGTGGATTATTTAAGCTTGTAGGTATTCCCGATGACGTTGTCAAAAGGAAGGTCTTCCCTTTATCTTTGAAGGGAGATGCATTGACATGGTATAGGCTATGTGATGATACGAGATCTTGGAATTATAAGCGATTGAAGTTGGAATTTCACCAGAAGTTCTACCCTATGCATCTTGTTCATCGTGATCGTAATTACATATATAATTTTTGGCCTCGCGAAGGAGAAAGCATCGCTCAAGCTTGGGGGAGGCTTAAGTCAATGTTATATTCATGCCCCAATCATGAGCTCTCCCGGAAAATGATTATTCAAAACTTTTTTGCTTGGCTTTCTCTTAACAATCGCAACCTGCTCGATACTTCATGTGCTGGTTCTTATATGCTGAAGACTATTGATTTCAAATGGGACTTATTGGAAAGAATTAAACGCAACTCTGAAGATTGGGGTTCCAATGATGTAAGGAGTGAGGTATGACACCTAAGTTCGATTGTGTTAAATCTTTTATGGATACCGATACTTTTCGTGGATTTAGCGCTAAGTATGGACTTGACTCTAAGATAGTAGCTTCTTTCTATGAATCTTTTCCTACTCACGTTGATCTCCCTAAAGAGAAGTGGTTTAAATATAATTCTCCTGTTGAAGTGAAAGTAGTTGCACCTATTACAGTTGAAGAAAACACTATTACCTATAGTGATCCTATTTGTTCCTACTACTTATGTTCAGAAACCCCCATTTCCTGTTAGGATAAAGGATCATGCTAAAACTTCGACTATTGTTTGTAAGAGTAATATTAGGACTTATACACCTCTTGAGCAAATAAATTTTGAACCTAGTATTGCTATGGTTAAATATCTTTTGGACGATGATTGAGATGGGCATGTTATTTATTTCTGTGATGAAACTGCTAATATTGCTAGACCAGATACTAAGACACATAGACCCGTCGTAGGCATGCCTGTTATTTCTGTTAAAATAGGAGATCATTGTTATCATGGTTTTTGTGATATGGGTGCTAGTGCTAATGCGATACCTTATGATTTATATAAAGAAATTATGCACGACATTGCACCCGTTGAATTAGAAGACATTGATGTTACTATCAAGCTTGCTAATAGGGATACCAGTAAACCAGTTGGGATTGTTATAGATGTTGAAGTCTTGTGTGGGAAAGTTAAATACCCTGCTGATTTTCTTGTTCTTGCTTCCCCACAAGATAACTTTTGTCCCATTATTTTTGGTAGACCCTTCTTGAATACAGCTAGTGCTAAGATTGATTGTGAAAAAGATACTGTCACTATTGGCTTAGATGGTATGTCTCGTGAATTTAATTTTGCTAAGTTTCGTAGACAACCTCGTGATAGGGAACCACCTAGTAAGGATGAGATTATTGGTCTTGCTTCCATTGCTGTGCCTCCTACTGATCTGTTAGAACAATATTTGCTTGACCATGAAAATGATATGTTTATGAAGGAAAGAAGGGAAATAGATGAAGTGTTCCTTAAACAGGAACCTATGCTTAAACATAATCTTCCCGTTGAAATTCTTGGGGATCCCCCTCCACCCAAGGGTGATCCCGTGTTTGAACTCAAACCATTACCTGATAATCTTAAGTATGCTTATCTTGATGAAAAAAAAATATCCTGTTATTATTAGTGCTAACCTTTCACAGCAAAAAGAGGAAATATTATTGAAAACTCTGAAGAAGCACCGAGCTGCTATTGGATATACGCTGGATGATCTTAAGGGCGTTAGTCCCACGTAATAACACAAAATTAAATTGGAGGACGATGCCAAACCAGTTAGAGATCCGCAACGATGACTGAATCCCAAGATGAAAGAAGTGGTAAGAAAGGAGATACTAAAGCTCCTTGAGGCAGGTATAATTTATCCCGTTGCTGATAGTGATTGGGTAAGCCCTATCCATTGTGTTCCTAAAAAGGGAGGTATTACCGTTGTTCCTAATGATAAAGATGAATTGATTCCGCAAAGAATTATTACAGGTTATAGGATAGTAATTGATTTCCGTAAATTAAATAAGGCACTAAGAAAGATCATTACCCTTTACCTTTTATTGATCAAATGCTAGAAAGACTATCCAAACATACACATTTTTGCTTTCTAGATGGTTATTCTGGTCTCTCTCAAATACCTGTGTCAGTGGGGGATCAATCAAAAACTACTTTTACTTGCCCTTTCGGTACTTTTGCTTATAGACGTATGCCTTTTGGTTTATGTAATGCACCTGCTACCTTTCAAAGATGCATCATGGCTATATTCTCTGATTTTTGGGAAAAGATTTGTGAGGTATTCATGGATGACTTCTCCGTTTACGGATCCTCTTTTGATAATTGTTTGAGCAACCTTGATCGAATTTTGCAGAGATGCGAAGAAACTAGTCTCGTTTTGAATTGGGAAAAGTGTCACTTTATGGTTAATGAAGGCATTGTCTTGGGGCATAAGATTTCTGAGAGAGGTATTGAAGTTGATAAAGCTAAAGTTGATGCTATTGAAAAGATGCCATGTCCCAAGGACATAAAAGGTATAAGAAGTTTCCTTGGTCATGCCGGTTTTTATAGGAGGTTCATTAAGGACTTTTCTAAAATCTCTAGGCCTCTGACTAATTTATTACAAAAAGATATTCCTTTTGTCTTTGATGATGATTGTGTCGAAACATTTGAAATACTTAAGAAAGCTCTAATCACTACACCTACTGTAAAGCCACCTTATTGGAATTTACCTTTTGAAATTATGTGTGATGCTAGTGATTATGCTGTAGGTGTTGTTTTAGGGCAAAGAGTTGATAAGAAATTGAATGTTATCCAGTATGCTAGTAAGACTCTTGATACTGCCCAAAGAAATTGTGCTACTACTGAGAAAGAGTTTTTAGCAGTTGTGTTTGGATGTGATAAGTTTAGACCTTATATTGTCGATTCCAAAGTTACTATTCACACTGATCATGCTGCTATTAAATATCTTATGGAAAAGAAAGATGCTAAGCCTAAGCTCATTAGATGGGTTCTCCTACTTCAAGAATTTGATTTGCATATTATCGATAGAAAGGGAGCTGAGAACCCCGTTGCAGACAACTTGTCTAGTTTAGAGAATGTTCTTGATGACCCACTGCCTATTGATGATAGCTTTCCTGATGAACAATTAGTGGTCATTAATGCTTCTCATACTGCTCCTTGGTATGTTGATTATGCTAATTACATTGTTGCTAAATTTATACCTCCTAGTTTCACATACCAGCAAAAGAAAAAGTTCTTTTATGATTTAAGACATTACTTTTGGGATGACCCACACCTTTATAAAGAAGGAGTAGATGGTGTTATTAGACGTTGTGTGCCTGAGCATGAACAGGAACAAATCCTATGCAAGTGTCACTCTGAATCCTATGGAGGGCACCATGTTGGAGATAGAACTACACACAAGGTACTACAATCTGGTTTTTATTGGCCTACTCTCTTCAAAGATGCTCGTAAGTTTGTCTTATCTTGTGATGAATGTCAAAGAATAGGTAACATTAGTAGACGTCAAGAAATGCCTATGAATTATTCTCTTGTTATTGAACCATTTGATGTTTGGGGCTTTGATTATATGGGACCTTTTCCTGCCTCTAATGGTTACACACATATTTTAGTTGCTGTGGATTACGTTACTAAGTGGGTAGAAGCTATTCCAATTAGTAGTGATCATCATAACACTTCTATTAAAATGCTTAAAGAAGTTATTTTCCCGAGGTTTGGAGTCCCCAGATATCTTATGACTGATGGTGGTTCACATTTTATTCATGATGCTTTCCATAAGATGCTTGATAAGTATGATGTAAATCATAGAATCGCATCTCCTTATCATCCGCAGTCTAGTGGTCAAGTAGAGTTGAGCAATAGAGAGCTCAAATTAATTTTGCAAAAGACTGTGAATAGATCTAGAAAGAATTGGTCCAAAAAACTTGATGATGCATTATGGGCCTATAGAACTGCGTACAAAAATCCTATGGGTATGTCTCCATATAAGATGGTTTATAGAAAAGCATGTCATCTACCTCTTGAACTTGAACATAAAGCATATTGGGCTATTAAAGAGCACAACTATGACTTCAAACTTGCCGGTGAGAAGAGGTTGTTTGATATTAGCTCACTTAATGAATGGAGAACCCAAGCTTACGAGAATGCGAAGCTATTCAAAGAAAAAGTCAAACGTTAGCATGATAAAAGGATACAAAAGCGTGAGTTTAACGTAGGAGATTATGTGTTATTATTCAACTCTCGTTTAAGATTTTTTGCAGGAAATCTTCTCTCTAAATGGGAAGGTCCCTACGTCATCGAGGAGGTCTATCGTTCTTGTGCCATAAAAATCAACAACTTCGAAGGCACAAGTCCGAGGGTGGTAAACGGTCAAAGAATTAAACATTATATTTCAGGTAATCCTATCAATGTTGAAACTAATAATATTGAAACTGTAACCCTGGAAGAATACATAAGGGACACTTTCCAGAATGTTCCAGACTCCGAAAAGGAATAGGTACGTGGTACGGTAAGTAAACCGACTCCAAAACAACTCCAATGGCAATTTTTATCAGTTTTGGAATATTTAAGAATTTTAGGAAGAAAGAAGTAGTCCGAAGGGGACACAAGGCCCCCACGAGAGTGGAGGCGCGCCCACCCTTACTGGGCGCGCCCTCCTGTCTCGTTGACACCTCGTGTGCCTCCCGGACTCCGTTTTCTTGCACGTTATGTATTTTGGTCGGTAAAAATTCATTATATATAATCCTGAAGGTTTTAACCACCATATCACACAAATATCCTCTGTTTTCGTTTCGAGTTGTTCCTGTTGCAGATTTGAAGCAAGATGTCTTCTCAGGAGTCAGTTGGGGAGAGTCGGGTGTCTCACCCAACACCAGGTCCAGGAGCAAATAGCGATGCTTATCACTTTGTACCGTTAACGGAGGATGAGAGGGAGGCTGATTTGAAAAGGATAGACGCCATGGAGGAAGATCAAGAAGTTACCTCTCGTCTCCAAGCAGAATTCATGATGGGGGAACTACCTAGCTCGGCTATCCCATCTTCGGTCATCCCTTCTAACTTTAGATTTCTTTCTTATGAAAATATGAAAAAGAGCTTCACTTGTTCTCCAGAAGCTATGCAGCATGCTTGGGTAAAGGGAGCTTTGGCCGTTACGGGCAAGCTCCGTAAAGAAATTAGGGACCTCAAACAACAAGTCAATAAGCTCGAGGAGGAGAACCGTGTCTTTAAAGGCATCATCACCAAGAAAATCATAACACCAACCATGAAGAAGGAGAAATAATCACATGGGTATGGGCACTCCCCTTGGCAACTTCCAAGCTTGGGGGAGGTGCCCCGGTATCATATCACCATCACACTCCTATCTTTACTGTTTTATTTAGTTCGATCCTTTTAGTAGTATCTTGATCTAGTAGATTGAAGTTTTGATATCAAGTAGTTTTGAGTTTTGTTTTGTGATTTCTTTTTGTAATCGAGTCCGTGAGCTATCTATAATAAAGATTAGTGTTGAGTCAAGGGCTTTGCTATTATGCTATGATCTTGAGGAAGTAGAAAGAATAAAAGAGTTCATATTGATCTTATGGTTAGTGATGACTTCACACATAGAAAGCATCAGGCATAAAAGTTGTTGGGAGTTGATAAACGTAGTTTTGGTCATCGTTGCAATTAATAGGAAGTGATAAGGAAAGAGAGGTTCACATATAAATATATTATCTTGGACACCTTTCATGATTGGGAGCACTCATAAAGTATGACGTGCTAAAAGATTTGACGTTGGACAAGGAAGACAACGTAATGGTTTATGTTTTCTCACATCTCAGTTAAAGTATATTGTTATTGACCTTCCAAACATGTTGAGCTTGCCTTTCCCCCTCATGCTAGCCAAATTCCTTGCACCAAGTAGAGATACTACTTGTGCTTCCAAATATCCTTAAACCTAGTTTTGCCATGAGAGTCCACCATACCCACCTATGGATTGAGTAAGATCCTTCAAGTAAGTTGTCATTGGTGCAAGCGATAAAAATTGCTCTCTAAATATGCATGACTTATTAGTGCGGAGAAAGTAAACTTTGTACGATCTTTTTGTGGAAGTAATAAAAGTGAAGGACTGCATAATAAAGGTCCACATACAAGGGGCAATATAAAGTGACATTCTTTTGCATTTAGATTTTGTGCATCCAACCCTAAACGCGCATGACAACCTCTGCTTCCCTCTGCGAAGGGCCTATCTTTTACTTTATGTTTTTTACTTTATGCTTGAGTCAAGGTCACCCTCACCTTTGCCTTTTTCATTTTATCCTTTGGCAAGCTCTTCGTGTTTGAAAGATCATGATATATATATCCAATTGGATGTAAGTTAGAATGGGCTATTATTGTTGACATCACCTAAAGGTGAATACGTTGGGAGGCAACACAATAAGCCCCTATCTTTCTTAGTGTCCGGCTGAAACTCCATAACCACAAGTATTGCGTGAGTGTTAGCAATTGTAGAAGACTACAAGATAGTTGAGTATGTGAACTTGCTGAAAAGCTCTATTGTTTACTCTTTCTGATTTTATGATAAATTGTGATTGCTTCAATGACTGAGATTATAGTTTGTTAGTTCCCAATGAAGTTTTTGAACTATACTTGACATTGTGAATTGATTGTTACTTGAGCATGAGAAATCATATGATAAAATCTATATATGTTGCTGTTATAAGAATGATCATGATGCCCTCATGACCGTATTTTATTTTTATCGACACCTCTATCTCTAAACATGTGGGCATATTTTTTGATTTTGGCTTCCGCTTGAGGACAAGCGAGGTCTAAGCTTGGGGGAGTTGATACGTCCATTTTGCATCATGCTTTTATATCAATATTTATTGCATTATGGGCTGTTATTACACATTATATCTCAATACTTATGGCTATTCTCTCTTATTTTACAAGGTTTACCATGAAGAGGGGGAATGCCAGCAGCTGGAATTCTGGCTGGAAAAGGAGAAAACATTGGAAACCTATTCTGCACTGCTCCAAAAATCCTGAAACTACATGAAACTTATTTTTGGAATTAATGAGAATTATTGAGCGGAAGAAGTACACCAGGGGGGCCCACACCCTGTCTAGGAGGGTGGAGGCGCCCCCCCCCTACTTGGCGCGCCCCCTGTCTCCTGGTCCCCCTGGTAGCCCCCCGGTGTCCATCTTCTGCTATATGAAGGCTTTTACCCTGGAAAAAATCAGGGACAAGCTTATGGGACGAAACTCCACCGCCACGAGGCAGAACCTTGGCGGAACCAATTTAGGGCTCTAGCGGAGTTGTTCTGCCGGGGACACTTCCCTCCGGGAGGGGGAAATCATCACCAACGTCATCACCAAAGATCCTCTCATCGGGAGGGGGTCAATCTCCATCAACATCTCCACCAGCACCATCTCCTCTCAAAACCCTAGTTCATCTCTTGTATCCAATCTTGTATCCAAACCACAAATTGGTACCTGTGGGTTGCTAGTAGTGTTGATTACTCCTTGTAGTTGTTGCTAATTGGTTTACTTGGTGGAAGATCATATGTTCAGATCCTTAATGCATATTATTACCCCTCTGATTATAAACATGAATATGCTTTGTGAGTAGTTACGTTTGTTCCTGAGGACATGGGTGAAGTCTTGCTATTAGTAGTCATGTGAATTTGGTATTCGTTCGATATTTTGATGAGATGTATGTTGTCTTTTCCTCTAGTGGTGTTATGTGCACGTCGACTACATGACACTTCACCATTATTTGGGCCTAGAGGAAGGCATTGGGAAGTAATAAGTAGATGATGGGTTGCTAGAGTGTCGGAAGCTTAAACCCTAGTTTATGTGTTGCTTCGTTAGGGGCTGATTTGGATCCATATGTTTAATGTTGTGGTTAGGTTTACCTTAATACTTCTTTTGTAGTTGTGGATGCTTGCAATAGGGGTTTATCAGAAGTGGGATGCTTGTCCAAGTAAGCACAGTACTCGAGCACCGGTCCACCCACATATCAAATTATCAAAGTACCGAACGTGAATCATATGAGCGTGATGAAAACTAGCTTCACGATAATTCCCATGTGTCCTCGGGAGATCCTTTCTCATTATTAGAAATTGTCCAGGTTTATCCTTTGCTACATAAAGGATTGGGCCACCTTGCTGCACTTTATTTACTTGTTACTCGTTACAATTTATCTTATCACAAAACTATCTATTACCTACAATTTCAGTGCTTGCAGAGAAAACCTTACTGAAAGTCGCTTATCATTTCCTTCTGCTCCTCATTGGGTTCGACACTCTTACTTATCGAAAGGACTACGATAGATCCCCTACACTTGTGGGTCATTAGCGGTGCCCGCAGCTCGCCGAGCTGCAGCGGATCCTCCTCCGGTGACAGCTCCTCCAGCGGTGGTCACGATCAGCCACCACGTTGTCGCGCCCGCTTCGAGGGCGGTAGCGGGTCATCCCGTCGGCGTGCCCCGGTGAAGCGCGAAGCAGAGTCTGATTGAGCTCGGGAGGACGGTGCGGGTCCCTCCTCGCGAGCCGTCGCGGGGCGCGCGCCATTTTTATTTTGTTTTTCTCCTTTGCCTGCATTGAGAGAGAGAAGTATGGAGTCCCGTGGGGGCGTGCAAGACTATCACCCCTAATTATCATGCTATTCTTATCATTCCCGATCTGTGTTATGGTCTTGCAGCTATGTGCTTGCGTGTAGGAACAACTTAGCTCGGGATGTTCGGCGCAGTTTTCGCCTCGCGAGGTACCTGCTTGAGGCCTCGCCGTGCGTCTTAGGGTCTGCAAAGATCAGTCGGGGGAATAGTTTTCGAACCTTTGTCGCGAGGGTGACCATCGTAGGCCCGGCGCTTTGTGTCACGATGCCCGTGGGGCATGGACCAGGGGGGGTGCTCCTGCTGTGAACTTGAGTGTGAGAGCCTCGCGAAACCAGGCGAGAAAGGGCTCATGAGGGCACCCACACAGCCCCCTCGCGAGGCTTGCAAGAGAGAGAACGAGCTGAGCGAAAACCAAAGATAGAGAACAGGGCCAGGGGACGGCAAACAACACTAGAAGCAACTCCAATAAAGGTTCAAACAAGGGAGAACAAGCCAACTGCGGAAAGCAAATGAAAAGCCACGTCTGGCACCTAGTCTAGTCTTCGATGTCTTCTCACCAGCACGGAGCTAAGTGCTGGCACTGAGCGTTGGCGGGAGCCCCCGAGGCCCAAGGGCGACACTCCGGATACTCTGGGGCGTGTACAACTGCAACTCATTATTACGTGAGAGTGTTACGGGCAGTGAGCTTCACAGGCACTGGGCCTTCTTCACAGGCACCGGGTCTTTCTTGGGGCGGCGAGCTTCATAGGCGCCGAGCCTTCTTTACAGGCACTAGGCCCTTCTTCACAGGAACTGGGCCTTACTTCACAGGCACCAGGCCTTCTTTACAGGCACTGGGCCTTACTTCAAGGGTAGAACCTCCGGAGGTGCTGAATGTTCCAAGCGTTTGGAATGGGCACCCCTTCCTGGGTCTCCAGGCGTGCGGCACCAGGTCTGGAAATATGAACAACCTTGAACGGGCCGTCCCACATGGGTGAGAGCTTGTGCAGCCCTTTCCTGGAGAGCACCCGCCTGAGCACGAGGTCACCTACCTCAAGTGTCCTGGGGTGGATGTTGCGGCAATGATACCGCCACAGCGCCTGCTGGTATATCGCTGCGCGTAGTGCGGCCTCCCAATGGTGTTCCTCCCCCAGCACGAGGTCCATCCCCCACATGACGTCCTATTGCACTTCGTCAAATGCTAGGACCCGCATGGAGCAACGCCTGACCTCGTGAGGGAGGACTGCCTCTGCTCCGTAGACAAGGAAGAACAGGGTCTTGCCAGTCGAATTGGTGGCGGTAGTGCCGATGGACCATAGCACGGACTGGAGCTCATCGTAGCAGCCACTGCCACAGGCCTCCAGCTTCTTCTTGAAGGTCCTGGTTTTGAGGCCTTTTAGGACCTCTGCGTTGGCACGTTTGGCCTGGCCGTTACTCCGGGGGCGTGCCACCGAAGCGTAGCATATCTGTGTTCCAAGGTTAGCACAATATGTTTTCAAGAGACTGCTGGTGAACTACGAACCATTGTCAGTGATGATGCGATTAGGGACCCCGAATCGTCTCACGAGGCCCTTGATGAACTTGACTGCGGAGCCAGCTGGGATGATGCGGACGGCTTCCACCTCCGCCCACTTGGTGAACTTGTCGATGGCGACGTAGAGGTAGCGGTAGCCCCCAGGCGCTCGAGGAAATGGGCCCAAGATATGCAGCCCCCAGGCGCTCAAGGAAATGGGCCCAAGATATCCAGCCCCCAGACTGCGAACGACCACGAGAGTGGGATGGTCTGCAAGCCCTGAGCTGGTTGACGAATCTGCTTGGCATGGAATTGGCAGGCTTTGCAAGCCCTCACCAGTTCGATTGCATCATTGAGTGCTGTAGGCCAGTAAAACATGCTGCGAAACGCCTTGCCGACGAGGGTCCGTGATGACGAGTGGTGCCCACAATCTCCATCGTGTATGTCAGCCAGCAACTCCTTCCCCTGTTCCCTGGAGATGCAACGCAGGGAAACATCGTTTGGCCGCTTTCGGTAGAGTTCTCCGTCTTGGATGCAGTAAGCCGTGGCCTGCCGGGCCACGCGTTCCGCGTCCTCCTCCTTCTCTGGTAGAGCCCCTTGCATCAGGTAGTCCTTGAATTCCATAGTCCAGCATCCCTCCTAAGGCTCCAGCACCCGGAGCAAGCGTGTTCCTGAGGCTTGGCCACATGCCGGGGCTCTTGTGGCAGGTGGTGGAGGGAGTTCTTCCCGAGGCTGCGCTGTGCTTGACAGTGGCGGTGCTGCCGAGGGCTTGAAGAGTCGTTCCTAAAAAATGCCAGGCTCCTGAGGCAACCGCATGGATGCCCTCCTGGGGATGTCATCAGCCTCTTGGTTGGTGCCGCGGGGCACGTGCTACAACTCCAGCCCCCAAAATTGCTTTTCCATCCTGCATACCTCCGCAAGATACGCCTCCATGTGCTCATCCTTTGGCTCGTACACTTTGTTCGAGAAGTTGACGAGGAGCTGTGAGTCACCTTTGATGATGAGGCGCTTCACCCCCAGCGCTGCCGCAACTTTAAGCCCGCTATGAGGCCGTCGTATTCTGCTATGTTGTTGGAGACCTTCTCGCCATGCTGTAAGCAGAGCTACACGGTGCAATAGAGCTTGTCCTGGGTGGGGGATATAAGCACTACGCTAGCCCCCGCGCCGTGTCACGAGAATGCTCCATCAAAGTACATGACCCAACCGTCTGGTGCCTCGCTTCCTGGGGAAAGTGACCGATCTTCGCCCACTTCGAGCCCCGGTGCGTCTATCCATTCTGCCACAAAGTCTGCAAGTGCGGCTCGCTTGACGACCCTGGTTATGCTGAATTCCAACTGAAATGCTTGCAGCTCGATGTTCCATTCGGCGACCCTTCCAGTAGAATTGGGGCTCCTGAGTACCCTTTCCAATGGGTAGGCCGAGACGACCTTGATGGGGTGGCCTTGAAAGTAATGCCGCAAATTACGCAAGGCCACCAGCAGTGCAAGCAAGAGCTTCTGCGACATAGGGTATCATGCCCTAGTATCCTGCAGCACCGTGCTGACGAAGTACACCGGATGCTCGACGAGGGCGGGTGTGCTGACGAAACCTGTGCCCTCTGGAGAGTTAAGCACCTCCTGAGTCATCGGAGCCCCCACATCCTGGCTGCTTAGTGAGGCCCCTTCAGCCCTTGGGGCGTCTTCCTATTGTGGCTGGTCTCCATCTGCCGAGGTCATGGCCTTCGTGAGGCCTTCCTGGTCTTGTGCTGCCGTCGCCGGGGCCGTGGCTGGTCGTGATGCAGCCTTGACCTGGCGCTCTTCTCGAACCACCACCAGAGCCGCACTGGCGGAGTAGGGTGTGGCGGCGAGGTAAAGCACCAGGGACTCGAGAGGGCGTGGTGCCACCATCACAGGAGGGCTGGTCAGGTACTTCTTGAGGTCTTGGAATGCTTCATCGACCTCCCGTGTCCATTCGAACGGGCCTTTCTTCTTCATCAGCTTGAAGAAAGGCAAGGCGCGCTCCCCTAGCTTGGAGATGAGGCATCCTAACACGATTACGCGCCCAGCAAGCTTTTGCATTTCCCGGAGGGTTTGTGGCGGATTCATGTCCTTGATTGCATTGACCTTCGCTGGGTTGGCCTCGATTCCTCTGTGGGACATGAGGAAGCCCAGCAGCTTGCCAGAAGGAACGCCAAACAAGCACTTCTCCGGGTTGAGCCGCAGGTCCACTTTGCGGAGGCTCGCGAAGGTTTCTTCTAGGTCCTGGATCAAGGTCTTCGCCTCCCGAGACTTCACCACAATGTCGTGGACATAAGCCTCGGCGTTCCTCCCGAGCTGCCGGCCCAAGGCGATATGCATCAGTCGCTGGAAGGTTGCGCCCACGTTGCGCAACCCGAACGGCATGCAGGTGTAGCAGTATACCCCGCACGGGGTTAGGAAGGCCGTCTTCTCCACGTCTTCTATCGCCATCTTCATTTGATGATAGCCCGAAAATGCATCTAGGAAGCACAGCAGGTCGCACTCAGCGGTAGGGTTGACAATTAGGTCGATGTGAGGGAGTGGGAATGGATCTTGAAGGCAGGCCTTGTTGAGGTTGGTGAAGTCGACGCACATGCGCTCCTTTCCTCCCTTTTTCGGCACACCAACAGGGTTTGCCAGCCAGTCGTGGTAGCGAACCTCGCGAATGACACCTGTCGCTTCCAGCTTGTGGGTTTCTTGGATGATGAAGGCCTGCTTCTCGGTGGACTGCTGCCTTGCTTTCTGCTTCACGGGGTGTACATTGGGGAACACATTCAGGTGATGCTCAATCACCTATCTTGGGACCCCCGCTAGCTGCTTGGGTTCCCACGCAAACACCTCCTTGTTCGAGCGCAGGAATTTCACAAGTGCCTCCTCCTGGTCGGGGTTGAGATTGGCACCTATGGTGAAGGTGGCGCCAGAGGACCCATCCTCATCAATAGGTACCTGCTTGGTTTCTCCCTTGTCTTGGGTGAACAACTGCTTCTTCCTGGTTGGTGCAGCCCCCTTGGCCTTGGAGGTGTCAGTGCTGGCGGGCTGTGCTGCTGCGGTTGTCTTGAGGGCGAGCTTGAGCGCCTGCAGAGCATGTTTGGTATCTCTAGCCACAGTGAGGGCGCCGCTGCTCCCGGGCATCTTCATGAGGTTGTAGGCCGGATGGGTCGCTGCCATGAATTGGGCCAAGGCTGGGTAGCCGAGGATGGCTTTGTACGGGAGGCCGATGCAGGCGATGTCAAAGTTGACCAGCTCCGTGCGTAAGTTGTCGTGTGTGCCAAAGGTCACCGGGAGGCGGATCTGCCCTAGGGAGCCCGAGGAACCGCCTCCGACGCCCGAGAAGGGCTTGCTGGGTTGGAGCCGTTCTAGCGGTACATGGAGGAGGCTGAAGGCCTCCACGAAGAGCACGTTGAGGCCGGCACCACCATCGATGAGGGTCCTGGTGACGGCCACCTGGCATATGGTGGGCGTGCAAAGCATTGGGTGCGCACCCGAGCAGGCAGTGTTGACGGGGTGATCGTCGGAGCTGAAGGTCAGGTCGGCCTCGGGTGCCGCCCAGCCCAAGGGAGCTCCATGCCACGTGAAGGCGGCGTCAATATAGCGGACAAACGGCTTGATGTGGCGGCCCGAGGGTGGCACCTGCGAGCCGCATAGGAGACCTACGACGACCGGGGGCGCCGGTGCAGCGTTGTGGGCGAGTAAGAGGTTGCACAGCTCCTCCCAGGAGGCCACAGAAGCCATCGGCAGGTGGAGCAGCCACACGCGCGGGGCGCCGGTGAGGGCCATGGGAAACCAGTTAGCCATGACCCTGTCGTTGCCCCCTGCCTTGAGGACGGCCTCCTCGTACGCCAGCGGATCCTTCGCACTGTTGTAGCGCGGCGGCATCCCTGGCTTGAACTTGTGCGGCCACTACACCGGTCGCAAGGCGGGGGCCAAGGCTCGGAGCCCCATGGCACCAGCGCTGGCGTTGGCCGCCGGAGCCGGCGGCGCGTTGTCCGCCATGAGGGCGAAGCGCGGTGTTGACGGAGAGAGGGTCGATGGAAGGGAGAGCTCTGGCGCACCCCTACCCGGCGCGCCAATGCCAGCGCTGGGGCCAGGGGGCTCCGAGCCTGGGCCCCCGCCTTGTGACAGGTGCAGTGGTCGCACAAGTTCAAGCCAGGGATGCCGCCGCGCTACAATGGCGCGACGGATCCACTGGTTTTCCGGCTGGCGTACGAGGAGGCCGTCCTCAAGGCTAGGGGCAACGACAGGGTCATGGTTAACTGGTTTCCAATGGCCCTCACCGGCGTCCCGCATGTGTGGCTGCTCCACCTGCCGATGGCTTCTGTGTCTCCTAGGAGGAGCTGCGCAACCTCTTCCTTGCCCACTATGCTGCATCGGCGCCCTCGGCGCAAGCTCGGCGAGCGTCCGCCTTGGATGCGACGAAGCGATGGAATGCAGAACCACGGAAAGAAGATTCCGGTGCACCCCTGCCTGGCCTACCAAACGCGGCTGCCGCTCACCAGTGTCTTCTGCAGAGTATTCTGGCGGCTCAGGAGGCCAGACACCATGTGGTCCTCGGCCACCCACGACCGAGATTTTGCGGTTTCCTTCCTATTTTCTTTATGTTCTGCATCGGTAGGGCCCGCCCCGCGCATACCTCAGCCGCCGTTAGCCCCGACCGGATCACCAGGACGGGACCAAGGAGTGAGGGGCTACGTGACATGTTAGGCTCCTGAGTCACGATGCTCAGGAGTCCCCCTTGATGCGCAAACAACAAATAGGGAGGGGTGTAGGAGTAGATATGTCGTTCTATGTCGGCAGGGCCCGGCCCCGCGCATACCTCAACCGCCGTTAGCCTTGCAGAACTAAGGAGTGAGGGGCTACATGACCAGTTAGGCTTCTGAGTCACGATGCTCAGAAGTCCCCCTTGACGCTCAAACGGTCTTCATACCTTGGCTCCGCTCGGGGAGGGGCACGCGACGACTAGGTCCGAGGGACCTGGCTGGGTGGCATGCGCTCGGGCGTGACCCGGGCGCAGCCCCCGTGTCCAGCCCCCTCGCGTGGCGCTCCCGAGGGGAGGCATTCCAATGAGGCCAGACACTGAGCTCTGGGATCCCTAAGGTTGACATAGCCGTGGGCTGCCCTCAGTTGTTTATCACCAGCGGGGAGCATAGCGCTTCCTTATGTGTACGAGCATAGCCGCTCCTCGGCAGTATCGTCAGCCAGCGCGGAGCATGGTGCTTCCACTGGTACGTGGGAGGGGGGGCCCTCTGGGAGGAGCCCTCGGGGTGTGTACAGCCCCACCCTGACACGTGGCTGGCACGGCAGGGCTAGACGAGGTGTATTTGGGCACTCGTGAGCCAACGCGGGACTCACGAGGCCCTACCTCAAGGCGGGTTGCGCCTGGTCTTGAGCCTTGGGCGGCTGAGTGTTCCTGCGAGGTGGTCGAGCAATCTCAGCCGCCGCTGGTATGCCAGGTCGCGATGCCGTGGACAAGGCCAGGAGGTGAGGGCTGGAGAGCCAGTAAGAGCTCCTGAGTCGCGATGCTCAGGCGCCCCCCTTTTAACGTGCAAGAAATTTGTATGAGGGAGAAAAAGGCCCGTGGTAGGCAGGAGATGACAATCATAGGCAGGTTAAGCATGAAAGGGAAATCAGCTTAGATAGATGCAGGAAGGATACATGCCGCCGGGTCAGGCACGAGCGGCTTGGGGATGATGCAGCCCGAGGGGCGTCCCTAGCAAGGTAAACTAAAGACATAAGCCAAATGGATTCATGCCGCAGGGACAAACCCACGCGATCTGGGAATGATGCAGCCCTGAGGGTGCTCCCAGCTAAAATGAACTTGAAACATATCACCTGATACCATTGTAGAGTGGGTGTTGGAGTAGCTGACGATGCGCGGTGAAGAGGCCGATCCTCACGAGCCACCGGAGCCCTGAGCCTCGGGAGGCTCTGGGGGTCCGGGCGGTTCCTCGAGGACCATCTCCATCTCCGCCAAGACTGCGTGGTGTCTGGCGTCCTGAGCCGCCAGAATGCTCCGTAGAAGACACTGGTGAGCGGCAGCCACGTTCGGCAGGCTGAAAGGCATGCGAACGTAGCTGTGCGGCGAACCCTCGTAGCGTCCCACACGCGAAGGCTAGAAGCGCTCCTGAGACGCGACTCGGCTGAGCCCTGGGTAGTCGATGCAGACGTGCAGCCCACCATCCTCGCCTGGATGGGGAGCTACGCCAGGTAGGTGGCGATCACCGCGTATGACTCTCGATTCTTGAAGCTCCTGAGTGGCCTTGGGATGAACTCCTGAGGGTTAGGCCCTCCTTGCCCCATGCCTTCCTGAGGGAAACATTCCACGAAGCATGCCTCCAAGTGGTGCCTGAGCGCCTCCCTCGTGACCTTGGCAAAGTCTGAGGCCCTCCAGAAGAGAGCCTCCGAGCCTTACCCGAGGAGGGCGCCGGGTGCGCCTTCCCATGCGATGGATGGAGGCGCCCCTTGCGCAAGCGCAGATCCCGACGCGACGCCTCAGGAGATGCCAACATCTTAAGGCCTTGAGATGGGCCATGTCTTCTTCTTCTTGGGAACTGCCTCGGGAGGGTTCTCGCTCTTGCTGTCTCGGTCCTCGACTGATGCAGCTTGGAAGGCACGCTTGAGAGAGCACACCGCATCCTTCTCTTCGTAGGGGACTATGATGATTCCGCCGCTTCCCGGCATCTTGAGGACATTGTAACCATGGTGAGTTACTGTCATGAACTTGGCCAGGGCTGGATACCCGAGGATGGCATTGTAGGGCAGGCGAATGTGGGCAATGTCGAAGTCAATGAGCTCGGTACGGTAGTTCTTGCGCTGTCCAAAGGTGAACTACTAGGAAAAGGGCTATAGATGGAAATGACACTAATGGCGCACCAGACAAGTGGTGCACCATTAGTATATACTAATGGCGCACCACCCTCTGATGCGCCATTAGTGTTGAAACTACTAATGGCGCACCCTGACCACGGTGCGCCATTAGTACCAATTTTTTTTTAACTAGTGCGCCTGTCCAAACATACTAATGGCGCATCCCCTGGTGGTGCGCCATTACTAGTTGTAACTAGTAATGGTGCACCATCCAGGAGGTGCGCCACTAATGTTATTTTTTTATTATTGCTTTTATTCCTTTTTTTGCAAAAGTTCTAATGGCGCACCGCCAAGGGGTGCGCCATTAGTAACCTGGATTACTAATGGCGCATTTGCTGCTGGTGCGCCATTAGTAAGTGGGCAGCAACAAGATATTTTGGACAGCCTCTCCTCCCACACTCACTTTCTCCCCACTTCATTCTCTCCACCGCCTCCTCCTTGTCTCGGGTGCCTCCTCTTTTTCACCTCATTTCCACCATAGATTCATTCAAATTAAGTGGTTAAGTTACCTTGTTTTGCTAGGTAAGTAAGGGGGGAAGCTATATTTATGTTTTTCTCCCTACAAACAATGTGCACATGCACTTTTTATGGCCTAGCTAGATCTATGTATGTTCGTGGTGTTGCATATGTTTGTGGTGTTGCATATGTGTTTGTGTTTGGAGGTGTACCGGTATTTGAAATGCGATAGTTGCCAATATTTTGCCGGAATGTTGATTCATTTCCGTTTCGGCGAGAATTTTGGCATTAAGCATTCTTTTTGGTCCTATTTTTAGGGAAAGTCATGCCAAATTTTTTCTTGGTTCTAAAATATCGTTTTGCTCTACCCCGCAGGCGACCATGGTCCGCACGATGACCGAAGGCATCGTGAATAGGTTTTTGAGGTCCGCGAAGGCCGAGATGCTTCAAAAGAACGAGACGGAGATAAGATGTCCGTGTCGAAGATGCAAGCTGAATAGCCTTATTGCGGACCCGGATTCCGGGCAGGTGCGGGACCACCTGCTCTTGCGTGGTTTCATGGATGGCTATCGGTGGCAAGGTGATGATGATGACTACGAAGTCGTTCATGGGGGCCGGGCAAGAAATGAGGAAGGGCAGCAAGACAACCACTGCGGCTCGGGGGGGGGGGGCGAGAAGACGAAGAATCCCCAGGAGATGATCACGACGGTGATGCTGTACACAATCATCATGTAGAAGATGCAGGACATGATGATGATGCCGGCGGAGCAGACGACGTTGGACCATCGATGGGCTGGGTGCAGGACCCTCATATTCAAGAGCTGCTTCTCAAGCAGACGGATAACGCAAGAGCTGCCGCCCGAGAGAAAGCCAAGATGGATCAACTTGAGTTAGACGCGGTTACTCCGTTGTATGAAGGATGCAGGCCCGAGGATACCCGCCTGAAAGTAACGCTCATGGCTCTGGAGATGAAGGTAAAACACAAAATGACCGACGCATGCTTCGACGAGAACATGTCATTCTGGCACGAACGTCTTCCCAAGGGGAACAAGTGCCCGACCAGTTTGGAGGAGGCAAAGAAAATCGTGTGTCCTCTGGATTTACCGCACGTGAAATACCATGTGTGCATGAACAATTGCATCATTTATCGGGACGAGCACGCGGAGTCTACAATATGTCCGGTGTGTGGTGTCACTCGATACAAGAAGAGGAAGAAAGCTCCTCGAAAAGTGGTGTGGTACTTTCCGATCACTCCTCGTCTACAGCGGTATTTCGCGGATCCTAAGGTAGCAAAGCTCCTGCGTTGGCACGCGGATAGGGAGGAGAAGAAGCGAGAAGATGACGCAAATGATCCGGAGATAGATAAAAAAGACAAGATGCTGAGTCACCCTAAGGATGCGAGCCAGTGGCAAGCATTGAACTTCGAATACCCAGAATTTTGGAATGATCCAAGGAACATCGTGCTGGGCGCGAGCACCGATGGAGTCAATCCGTTTGGCAGCCAGAGAAGCACACATAGCACCTGGCCTGTGTTTGTGTGGATGTACAACCTTCCCCCCTGGTTGTGCATGAAGAGGAAGTACATTCACATGAGTATGCTAATTGAAGGGCCGAAACAACCAGGGAACGACATCAATCTGTATCTGGGGCTGCTGAAAGAGGAGCTTGACACGCTGTGGAAAACGCCAGCCAATACGTGGGACACCGCAGAGAAAGAATATTTCCCTATGAGAGCCGCACTGCTCACGACGGTGCACGACTATCTCGGTTACGGATATCTTGCGGGGCAGGTAGTCCACGGATTTTCTGGATGCGTAAGGTGCATGGATGACACAACGTATCGCCAGCTAGTTAGAGATCCCGGGTCTTTGAAAACCGTGTTCATGGGACATCGAAGGTGGCTTCGCGACGATGACCCATGGAGGAAACGCAAGGATCTGTTCGATGGTGAAACCGAACCCCGAAAACGCCCGTGTACGAGGAGCGGCGAGGAAATAGACAAGCTGTTGAAAAATTGGAAAGACTGCCCACTGCCGGGAAAGAAGCAAAAGGCGCCAGAGCCAGGAAAGAAGCGAAAGGCGCCAGAGCCGCTGCTGAAGGTATGGAAAACGAGGTCTGTTTTCTAGGACTTGCCGTACTGGAAGATCCACCGTGTGCCTCACAGCCTTGATGTCATGCATATCACGAAGAACGTGTGCGAGAGTCTGCTTGGTACCCTGCTCAACATGCCAGAGAGGACCAAAGATGGGCCGAAAGCAAGGGCAGACTTGAAATCAATGGGCATCAGGCAGGAGCTTCATGCTATATATGATGATGATGATGATGATGATGATGATGATGATGATGATGATGAGGCGAAGCAGGACACAGAAAGTCGTCGCAAAGGCAAAAAGGCCAAGAAGACCGGAAATGACTACCCTCCCGCGTGCTTCACTCTAAGTCAGGAGGAGATCGAGCAGTTTTTCACCTGCCTCCTAGGAGTAAAACTTCCTTACGGTTACGCGGGGAAGATAAGCAGATACCTAGACCCAGCGAAGCAGAAGTTCAGCGGGATGAAGTCTCACGACTGTCACGTGCTGATGACGCAGATACTTCCAGTTGCAATCCGTGGGATCATGGACGCGCACGTCCGTGAAACGCTATTTGGCCTATGCAACTTCTTCGACCTCATCTCTCGGAAGTCGATTGGCGTGAGGCAACTCAGAAGGCTATAGGAAGAGATCGTGGTGATACTATGCGAGCTTGAGATGTACTTCCCGCCCGCATTCTTCGACGTTATGGTGCATCTGCTGGTCCATATAGTGGAGGATATCATCCAACTCGGGCCGACGTTCCTGCACAGCATGATGCCGTTCGAAAGGATGAATGGTGTCATCAAAGGATACGTTCGCAACATGTCACGTCCAGAAGGAAGCATAGCCAGGGGCTTTCTGACCGAAGAGTGCATCTCCTACTGCACGAATTATCTAGGCATCAAGAACCCCGTTGGTCTGCCCGTCAACAGGCACCTCGGCAGGCTCGCTGGATGGGGTCACCGTGAGGGTCGCCGCGAAATGCATGTCGACTTCGAGGGTCGACTCGCCGACTTTGAAAGAGCAAACCTAGTCGCGCTACAACACATAGAC